>NW_007729867.1:249675-251198 GCF_000696425.1 Galeopterus variegatus
TTTTTTTCCTAGTATTTTTATAGTACATTTCATATTTACCTGTAGAAAATACTCTGGGTATGATAATCATTATAAAAGATAGCATAACTTATAGACAACAGAGAAAGTTAAGAATTAAAATTTATTTAGATGGATTTTTGCAGCTTATTGACATAAATGCCATTTTGGTTTTGACACATTTATATTAAATTATTTTTTGTAATGTTATTTAAAACACGAATATAGAAGAGAACAGTATATTCTAGCAAAAAAAAAATTACTAACATTTAATGAAGGGCATGTGTTTGGGGCTGGTAACATAATATTTATTGCAGAGAAACCTGTGATTCATGATGTTTTTAACCAATGTTATCAAATAAACTAAAAGTACCAGAGGAAGACAAAGAAAGTATACTGAACTTGGATAAAAGCAGAAACTGAAAAAAGATAGCCTTGGTATTTAGTGTTAGATTATTGTCTCTGTATAATGTCATATATGCTGGATCTCACCAAGTCACACCCTTGAATTATGTTCTTAATTAATGCAAAAGATGCTTGATGTGTAATTATTGTGGACTTTCTCATTCTTCTGGGAGGTGGCTGAGTAGAAGGTTGAGTCAGTCTCTCTGGCGTTGTTCATTCAGTTTACTACCTTATGTGAATGCCTTAGAGTTGACTTCTTAACCTCTTCCGGGTGCTAGACTAGACCCCTTTGAGATCGTGATGGAAGCCATGGACCCTTTTACCGCAGTCATGCAAAGATGTTTGCCTGCATTTCGAGGCATTCGCAGGCCCAGTGAAGCTCATCCACGTGCCCCAAGTTAAGGACACTGACCTGGACTGAGACCTTACCGTGATTCCACTATTCTTAAGCTTCCCAAAAAACACTGTAACTGGAAAGAGGAGGCATCCAGCTCAAAAAGAAGTCATTCTTTGTGGCTGCTGGGTAGAGGTGCAAAGCCAAAGAAAAGGATAAAGGGTGGAGAAAATACATGAGTAATACTAAGTAAGTAAGGAAAACGGTTAATACTATCAGAACCTCCAAACTGACAGCCCAGAATCCACAAACATTTAATGGTGTGTATTTGTGAAGGACACGATGAATCCAGGTAGAAAGTAAAAGACTCAACACTAGCAGTATGTATGAGAGAGAGTTTTCCTCAGACATGTTTTTGCCTAAAGCTAGGAGATCTCTTCTCTTTTTGTTTTTCCGTTGTGCTTGTTACCAAATTAGGTAGAACTGCAGATCATCTGAACTCCAGAAATATAATTCATAATGATTGTAACAAACTAGGAAAATTATTCCTTCTGCTAATGTAGAATCATTGGGGATAGATCTAAGATAATGTAGTTGAATACAAAAGAAACACCACTAAAAAAAAATGTTTCCCTTATTGCTCATCAGCTAAATTTAAGTCACTGCTCTAAGGCTGTTGTGGAAAAAAAAAATAGACATGATTCTTGGGTGTATTAAAAGGAATGTGACATAAATGGGTAAGACAATAAGACTTTACATTAATCAGACTCATTATTGTGTCTAGTTC
>NW_007729867.1:251889-252834 GCF_000696425.1 Galeopterus variegatus
GATACAAAAACAATCACAGTGTATGATTAGTGCGGGTTGGTGATGTCAGCCACCATCCCACATGGCTTCCTGGTAGAGATGAGGTCTGAATGGCCTCCTGAAAGACAGTCTTCAAGGAGCCAGTGGGACGAAGGAGACGGGCACTGTGGTGAGGGGTCCAGGCAGAGGGACAGTGTGTGCAGAGGTGTGGACCTATGAGGTGTGGCGGAGGGCACAGAGAAAGGAAGGGTGAGAAGGTGAAGCTGGAGGAGTCGTTGTTAACCGAGGTCTAATGGGCCACATCACGTTTGCTTGAAGATTTCTACCTAGGACGGTGATGTGGTCACATGTACATTTCAGAAAGATTACACGGGCTAAGGGGAAGAGAATGACTTACGGTGGGGGGAAGGGGACAGTTAGGCAAGGCAAGGAGACCAGATGGGAAGCTTCAGCTGTCATCCAGCAGAGAAATGATGGGGACACCAATGGTAATGGACTCGAGGGGCTAGTGAGGTGATAAAAGGGAGAGGGTGACACAGGGACAGTGCCTTAGGTTATCAAGTGGTATCATTCACCACAAAGTGAAACACGAGGCAGGTTTGAGGGGAAGACAGAGTGGCATCTGGACATGTTAGAGTACATGGAGACAGGGTCAGTAGAGATGTAAAAAAAAGACAGAGCCAGTGGGAAGTCAGTTTATGTGGGTGTGGGTGGACCTCAACGTTGAGATTAGCAACAACAGTTCAGTGGCGGGCCTCACCGGTGTGAGGACCTGTTTCCACAGCAGTCGATCACTCTTCCAGTTTTTTATACAGTATTTTTTAATTTTATTCTAATTTGTAATAAAACCTCTTATTTTATTTGTATATATTTATTTTTTGTTGTGTATATTGAAGGTGTACAATAAAATGTAACACACATCCACATAGTGAAATGATCACTGCAGTCTAGCCAGTTAATACACCC
>NW_007729867.1:254026-256103 GCF_000696425.1 Galeopterus variegatus
TTCCTTTTAGTGAATTTTTTGAGTCAAAGGAGCTGGACTTTAAGATTGTTGATATATTTTCCTAAATTGTTTTCTAGAAAGCTTGTGCCAAGTTACACACATTTTAGCAGGGTATGAAACGTCCCTCTCACCATATCTTCATTGGCACTGAATATTATCTTTTCTTTTATTTTTAGACAAAAGTGTAACATTATTTTTGGTTCATTTTATTCAACAGCTATTTAATGGATGCGTACTCTGTGTCAGGCATGTGGTTTTTTTAATTACTATCATTAAAGTTGAACTTTTTTCATGTGTTTATTATAAGTTCATTGTTTTCTTTTGAAAATGTGTTCTGTTCATGTTGATTATCAATTATTCTATTGTGATGTGACTGTTTCTGTATAAGTGTGTGTGTGTGTGTGTGTGTGTGTGTAAGATATTTGGAGCAAATATTTTTTTCCAGCTTCTTTGACTTTTGATTTTTCTTATGATTTTTTTGAGATACAGGACCTTCAGATTTTATTTAGTTGAATAAGTGATTTTGTCTACTGTTTTCTTGTATGGCTTCTGTTTCGTTGGCCTTGGGAATTCCTTTCTATCCAGAAGTTAGAAAATATTCATCTAATTTTTTAAAAAATAATGCATTGTTTACGTTAAACTCACCAAATTAAAAATAAAAGTGTGAAACAAAGATTCAAATGGATTTTTTTCATATAGTAAATCCCCCAGCATTTTGTAGTGAGTCATCTGTCTTCCCCCAGTTAATTTGTGGTGCTTCCCTTTATTTTATATTTCAAGGTCTTTTACTGTTATGTCCATGAATTTTTCGGATATTAGTACTTGGGGGAGGATATGATAATACTTTTTTCCTAACATTTTATTATAAAAAAATTTCAAGCATTACAGCAGAGTTGAAAGAATTGTGCAGTGAACACCTGTACATATACCAGCTAGAAGCTACACTTTAAAATATTTTCCCACTTTTTCTTTACCATCTATTTATTCATGTAGTAATTTTTAAACCTTCTGAATCATTATTTGAATTCCAAAGTCAAATATCAAAGACATTTTCCCTAGTACGATTTTTCTCTAATTTGTCTTTTTTTTTTTTTTTTTTTTTTTTTAAAAGATGACCAACCCTTGACTTGGTGTTGTCAGCACCACGCTCACCCAGTGAGCCAACCGGCCATCCCTATGTGGGATCCGAACCCGTGGCCTTGGTGTTATCAGCACCGCACTCTCCCAAGTGAGCCACAGGGCCGGCCTTTTTTCTCTAATTTGTAGGTTTGATTTCTAGGACACTTCTGGCAATTTATATTATTAGTGCAGTAAGATAGTGAACAACACAATAAAGATAACGAGAAACTACTTCCCAAAATATGTTTTGGTCATTTAGCCTTATGAATATGGTTTGATTTTTAAGGGTTATGATGATTATTTACATAAGGTGAATTTGTTTTTCAAAGATAACTCTCTGTTAAGAGTGCTGTTCTCTGGTACAGTACAGTTGGTTTTTGTTCTTCTGGCAGGAACTGAAGAGGACATTTAGAAAAGGCTGGAAAGGCTGCAGGAGGCACTGAGATGCTGTAGTCGTCTGTGGTGGGTAGGCCTGGTCAGAACTAGCAGAGGGGCTGCCTGGGCCACAGTGCTGGGGCAAAGGCAGGCCCTAAGAGTGGGCTTTGAAAGGAGACTTTTGCCATAGTCAGGCCACTTTCCTGAGTGGCTGCTGCCATGCTTTACCAAGGGGCCCTTAGCAGAAGGGCTGATTTGCCCAGGACAGCCTGTCACCCCAGACCAGCCCTACTGATGTCTGGCATTGAGTGTTTGTAGGTCACTCAATGAATGATAGGTCAGATAGATCAAGGAGCTGAATCACCTCTTTCCAACCTAAATGGTGAACACCATAAATTCCCATGAGCTTTTGAGGCCTGATAGCATCCTAGCTTAGAGATGGGTTTGCAGGTGTGCCTGAACAGTCAACTGATTTACTACACCTGCCTCAGTGTGGCATTCAGCAAGCCAAATTGAAAATCCATAACATGTATTAAAAGACTTGCTTTGGTCACCACTAGAAATTAACTGTGGTCTAATTTTT
>NW_007729867.1:256808-259643 GCF_000696425.1 Galeopterus variegatus
GCCACCGGGCCAGCCCTAACTGTGGTCTAATTTTTGTACTTTTTTTTCCCATCCAAGCCTCAATTTCCTCTCTGTAAAATATGTTGGTTTTATTAAATTACACAGAAAGATTTTTTTCCTTTATCCAAAACCTATGATTCTAATCTAGAACACTGATGCAGATCGGTATCCACTCCTTTCTCAGAAATCTGAGAAGACAGTTTTTTCAGCTTTTCTGAATAATACTTTCCAGGGTGTTGCAAACGTTGATGAAGTTCACCAGACTCTGGATCCAGGGTTAGAATCTCAAAGCCGTTCGACCTGGCTCCAGTGAAGGGATCAGCCAGAGGAGGAAGCCTTGCTTGCAGGAAGCTTAGTAACTGAGTAGCAACTTACTTTCCCACCTCAACCTCCAGGAGACTCACTCTGTGGTCCTGTGTCACTTTGGTTCTAAATTCCCTGCTTCTTAGTGAAGGATGCTATGGTATTTTAGAAATCTAGCTAACAAATGCTTTGAGACTTAAGGATGACTATACTGAAAAAATTTAACATAACCTAAATTGATATTCAAGTAACATCAATATTCAGAAGAGGCGTTCTATTTGAGCAAATGGTTTTCAGAAAATAATAAAGTAAACTGAGTTTTTCTCCTGCCACTGTCCCCTCTTGCTTTTATTCTCCCAGAAGCATAACACACCCACTGTGTTGTTTCCTGCCTTTGAAAATGCAGCCCCCCGACCTCACCCCATTGCCGTCTACCACTCCAACACCATGGGGAAGCTGACCCAGAGATGCTTCACCATGTTCACCTCTCCCAGCCCAGGGCTGCCTCTAACTTGACAGATATGCAGATACTAAAGTATTGCACTTATTTGGCTTTTATTAATGTGCCAGGAGCAAGGGAGGGTAGATACAAAGCACTACCCTAACCTGTTATTTTCCTTACTGTTAAAATGTAAAGAAGACTGATGTCAGAATCTCCTCCTTCCGCCGATCATCACCATGGTATGCACAGGGTTTATGAATCATCTTCTGAATCCACAGCTACTTTTAAAATTTAGCTTCCAGGCTAGATCTGCAGGAAATAAGATTGTGAGATCATAAATGCTGTGGAGTGAATATGAAATTACTTACCAGATCCCGTAATGCTAGCACAGGGAATCCTGAGGAAGGTGTCACTAGGGACGCTGCTTTGTAAGCTGAGTCATACCTGTGTGGAACTTAGAATCTCCAAAGTATTAACGTGCCAAAGACATAAGTAGCTTCAAAATAACTTACGATTAAAACATAAAATAAAGTTTGTATATATTCACAGGCAGTGTGATTATATAATAGGTTAGCAAGGCAAATAAGATATTTGAGGTACAGTCTTAATTTTTTGTGATTAAGATTTGGCTCTTGAAGAGAAAACTCTAATGAAATATTCTATGGTGTTAGTCTCTGGGATTAAAAAGAAGAGGGCACTGAAACCATGTTTTAGATAGATCATGGATATTTTCTGGCATGGCATTTTTAGTGTACTTAACCGAGAGCCCTCTCATATGAAACTGAAATATCACCACCACATGATAAAGTGTCGACTAGCTATGACTTAATACATACTAATCATGACTAACCCAGAACTCCAGGTCACTGTGGTTGCATTTCCTGTGGCCTCAGTGTTCTGGGGTTAGGGTTAACAGAGATAATTCATTTCTGTGTTCAAGTCTCTCATTCTTTATTCATGAAACTATAGGGGAGAGTAGGCCTGATTTAGCACAGGTACAAGAAATTAATAATAATAACAACACCATGTGTTAAGAGCACCATGTGCTGGGCACTGTGCCAAGTACTTTATATTGATTGTCTCTTTTAATAAACAAGCCTGTGTGGTAGGTACTATTATGATACCATTTTATAGATAGAAAATTGAGGCTCAGAGAAGTTAAATAATTTCCCTGAAGATTACTCAGCTAGTAAGTGGAGGAGCCAGGATTCAAATCACAATGGTCTGGCTCCTGTGCCCACACTTTTAATTTGTATCCTGTTCAGTGTTCACAAGTGATTTATATTTTGAAGGTATTTTTATCCTTTGGGGCCACTCAGTTTCATTTAATTATCTTTTGTGGTGGTTTTAATGTATTGGGGAAGAATGGATGCCTCCCCCACTTTTGCTGGGCACGTCTGTGCCATACCTTGCTCCGTTCACCTGCTTACAGCTCATTATTAATGGTACATATCACCACACCTGCCCGGTGACTGCAGCAAAGGTGCTGTGGTTATAAGAGAGGATGTTCAAGAAAGGCAAATAACAGAGCGACTCTCTCGGCTACCAAGAAGAAAAAATTTGGCTTGACCCATGATGGAATCCCCTTTTTTCATTATTAGAAATGAACAGAAGCTCATTAATGTTGTGTCTTGCAGGAAGTTTGGGCCCCATAATTTAAGTGTCAGGACCCAGAAATCTGTTGTCCTGTGATAGATATTATTGTTGCTGGGTTGACTAGATGACGCCTCAGTCAGGAAGAGCCTCTCCCATGGAGAGGGCACAGGAGGCCCTTCCTGCTCTGGGCTCATCTCTCAGGACTCCCCCATCCTCACCCCTACATGATGAGCTGTGGTCCAGCCAAGTGCAACTGGCTCTGCTTGCCCTCTGCCTGAAGCTCCTCCGTCCCCTGTTTCTGGCCAACCACTACTGTCCTTTCATAGAACTGCTTAGAGGAAACCTCCTCCAGGCAGTCTTCCCTGACTCCCCAGGACTAGGTCAGGTGCCCCTGGGTGCTTCCCCGGTGGCCTGCACTTACCCCTCTGTGCACGCCTCATACTACGTTCTAACTTGCTGTTTTCTATCTGTCTTCCCTGACTCACCCTGGCCCC
>NW_007729867.1:260246-272429 GCF_000696425.1 Galeopterus variegatus
GCCTCATACTACGTTCTAACTTGCTGTTTTCTATCTGTCTTCCCTGACTCACCCTGGCCCCTTAAGAGCCAGGATTGGGTAAGTGTTTACTTTTGAATAAACACCCGGACACATGGTAGACACTCAGTAAATGTTTGAATGACAGACAGAAATGACATACTTGGTGAGAATAGAAACTAGTTTATAAAGTGTCTAGGACTTACAGTTTATGAGGTGCGTTCACGTACATTACCTCCTGTCACCCTCACGGCAGCTCTGGGAAGTAGGTTTCCCCATCCCGGTTGTGCTGACAAGCAAACACCAGCTTGCCTCATGCACCACGGGGATAAGGGGTAACGCTGTGACTTGCACTTGGGTCTTCTGACCCTGATCTCAGGTGTTCACGTACTGTGTGGGTGTTATGAGGCAAATCAGCAAAAGAGCTTTTATAATCTTATCAAACCAGCCTGTCGTTCTTGTCCTAATCCACTAGACACAGAGGGAGCATGATGGGTTTTAATCCCTCCCCCTCTCCCTTTCCTCCTTCCATGTTAGCATCTTCCTGCCCCCTGCATATTTCTAACGTGAGCCTTAAACTGACATGGGGTGGATGCCCTGCAAGTGTCAGGGTGTCAACAGCGAGTCTTTGGCATTGAGACCAGGCTGCTTCCCTCCTTGTCCTGTGGGTAGGGCGTTTGGAAAACTGCAGAGCTGTGGGGGTTCAGGTAAAGTACCTGAGCAAATTGAATAAGTAAGATGGGAGTTGCATCGGCGAGTGAGAAACCAACCGGACGGGAGGCACGTGTGCCTGGGCAGTGGGAAGGTCCACAGGAGGGTGTGAGGGGGCAGCCGGTGTGTTGGCAAGTAAGAGGCTGTAGAGGAGTTGCTGGCTGGGACGGGCTGGAATTAAACAGTTGAGCAGATCTTAACAACATGCCGGGGTGCTGTTCTCCACAGGCCTGCGGGGCAGCGGGGTGGAGAGAGCGAGCTGCAAGCATCCTTGGACACAGAGCTAGACAGGAATTTTCATGAGCAGGGAACCTGAGGAATACAGTATAAGCACAGGAGGGAGAAACAGATTCTGGGCAGCATTTTCTAGACTTTAAAAATTCAGAACTTATACTCAGTTTTGCTTTGTTCTAGGTACCTGTGGCAAAGTTGTGAAAGGGAAGAATCTTTAATTTTATAGCGAAATGGACTTTGCCCCGCAATAGAACATTAGATCAAGGTTATAAATCTCTTTGGGGATTGTTTGGCATGTGTCATTTCTGAACTTCTCCTTTTATACCTGTCTATTTGCAGTAAGAGGCTGTACCAGCATTTATTATGGTTTTATTGGGTGGGGTGGCAAGGTCAGGAAGAGAGAGAGATGCGGTTGGAGGTCTCTCCTCCGGGACATTCACAGATCAGAGCAACTCAGGAAGGTCAAGGTAGGCTGGTGTCAGTGTTCATCATTCATCAAACAAAGGTTCTTGGAGCATCTGCTGTGTGCCAGGCACCGGTTAGCACTGAGCTGACGATGATTGGGATGCCAACACAGGCATGGTTTCTGTCACCTTGGAGCCTAACTAAACACACAGAAAAGTAGTCCAGTACCATGCTGTGAGGACATGCCAGGCACCGGTTAGCACTGAGCTGACGATGATTGGGATGCCAACACAGGCATGGTCTCTGTCACCTTGGAGCCTAACTAAACACACAGAAAAGTAGTCCAGTACCATGCTGTGAGGACAAAGGCGCTCTAAGATGAAAGGGGACTTCCTTTCATGTGGTTCTCTGAGGTGACTTCTGGGGTCCAAGCTAAAGGAGGAGTGTGTCTGTGAGGAGTCGCTCCAAGCACAGAGAACAGCGCACTGAAGAGGCCCTCGGTGGGAGTCAGTTTGGCCTTTGAGGATGGAAATGTGGCCTCCACTTCAAAAGTGTCACCAAGTCCCAGAGACCGCCTGCCACGTTTTCCTCCTGTGGATGTCATTTGTTGAGGGGAATAAGCAGGGTAGACAATGATTACAGGGGATTTGAAACCAGTCGCCATTTCAGGGGCCAAAAACTGTGACAAAATGCCCAAGAGACTCTCCAATGACTTGAAGTGGATCCGATTTTAAAACCGATGACCTGGCTCGCTCCACCGTGGTTCACACACGAGGTGTCGTGAGGCCGAGGAGCTGGTGTGGCATAAAACATGGGAGCAGGATGAAAACCACAGACGTAGGTTAGTTCTGAGCACTGAAATCTGCCTCTGGGTCCCCCAAGCACTGGGAAGGTCATCCACTAAATTAAGTGGAACTTCTCAGGGGCTGTCATCGGGCCCATTTCTCATTTTAAACCCGCTGGAATTTGGGAGCCCTCGGAGAGCGGCGAGGCGGCTTCATGCGGGGTCCGCCATTGCGAGCCCCCCTGACCGCAGCCCCCGTGTGCGATGGGGACACGGTGTCTGTTTGTGAGGTCAGCTCCTATCAAGTGTGGCTCTTCCTTCTCAGTGTGCTCTTTGAACTGCCACTCCCTTTATTTTAGAAGAAATGAACTTCGACCTGGGGGGCGGGGTGGGGCTAGAAGGAAGAGAGCCCCAGAAGTGTTGTGTAAACACTGTGCTTCTGATCCCTCTAATCTTTTACTACCTGTAGGGACAGGTGGATGCAGAGGAGCTGCTGGCAGGAAAGGCTGCGTTGTTTCAAGGTTCCGGGTTATGCAATAGAGTGGAAGATCTTTGAAGCTTCAGGGGAGGTCAGGGCAGCTTGTTCACAAGACATATTATGCAGAGGTTTCCCTTTACAAGATCTTATTGGTTTGAATATCATTAGGGATTTCTGTGCCAAAATTTAAATGGATTTCTGGGGTGAGTCGTTATCACTAATCTGTAATTAAAACAAGCAATATTTTTTTTTAAAGGATTCTACGCTGAAAGTTTTCATGAGGTGCCAGTTGAAAGCAGTTATCTTCAACAGCTGTTCTTGAACAATATGTTGTTATATCTGAGTCTATAACCTTGTACTAATGTCTGAGGGAGAAAAAAAATAAGAATATTCTCTCTTTATCCAATTAAGAAATGGAGGTAAACAGTAATTCAGCAGGTTCCGTGGACGCGGCTGTGCTGAGCTTGCGTCTGGGACAATGACCAGACAGATAAAAGGAGAAGTGAAAGATATTTTTAGCACGTCAGGGCTGCTCTGAAACATTGATTTTTTCCAGCCCTCCTCCCAACCCCGTAATTCCAGAGGGAGGATTCAGTGCTTTTACTCTAATTCAGTGTGTAAAACATCTTGCTTGGATACTCTCCTCTAAAATATTCATGAGGAACGGGGAGCTGCTGATGTGATGGAGGGGTGGCTTTGAAACCCGGGGCCCAGCAAGCCTCCATTCAGCCTGAGTGCGCGATGGGGCCGGGGAAGGCCTCTAGGAGGGCTCCTGTGTCCCACCAGGGCCCAGGACCACTCGAACGGGGAGCTGCTGATGTGATGGAGGGGTGGCTTTGAAACCCGGGGCCCAGCAAGCCTCCATTCAGCCTGAGTGTGCGATGGGGCCGGGGAAGGCCTCTAGGAGGGCTCCTGTGTCCCACCAGGGCCCAGGACCACTCCTTTCCTTAGAGGTGTAGTTTTCCCAGGAACCTGGGCTGGAGGACTTAGTCTCCTCTATTTAGTTGGTTCCTAGTCTTTTGTCCTTTGTTGAGGTGATTCACGTTTGCCTTGAAGTTCAGATGTCAGAACAACGTGACCTCTACAGTTAGGATCTTATACTTTTTGGTGTGCCAACTTAAAGCACTAGCAGTGTTAATTAAAAACTTCAGTGGGGTTATAAACCAAGTACAACTTAAGCGAAGTGATAAAGGCAAGAGATCCTGCCTGGGATATACAGCAGCCTCTAGAATCACTGTTGAAGACTGAAGGGCTTTTGTATGCGACAAGGAGAGTGTAGGCTAATGTCCGTACAAGGGCTTTTACCTCTCCTTTTTAAACTTAAGCTTGCTGGTCGGTCGGTCTGTCTCTCCCGACCACCTGAACAAGTGGTGCTAATGAGAGCACAGCAGAGGCCGCCTGGTGAGGAAGAGGCACTGGAGTGGGGTCGGGAGGCCGGTTCTCGTCTCTTCCTTCCAACTCCTGTCCACCCTCCGTTCGTGTGTGCGGTTCTGGGCAGGTTAGTGGACCTCTGTCTCTTCGTGGATAAGATGAGGCCATGCGTAGCAGACGAGCTCTGAAGTCAGGCTTCCTGGGCCTGAATTCCAGCTCTGCCACTTACTAGCAGTGTGCCTCTGGGCACATGAAAGTTACTTACTGCCTTTGTGCCTCAGTTTCCTCATCTATGAAATAGGTATGGTAATAGTACCCTCGTCACAGGGCTGTTGAGAGGAATAAATGGGTTACGTGTGTGAAGAGCCTGCAAGGTTATTTGGCTTTCCTGGGATAAGTCACAGACGCTGTGTTCCAGGTGATGGAGTCTGTTACCCTTTCTCCCCCCTCTTAAGGCTGCTCTGCTTCTGAGTGGCAAATAATACACGGCTATCCACGTGCACAGGCGAGCCAGTCGGAGTGCGAGGAAGAGCCGAGGAAGCCAGAGGGCATGGGGTGGGCTCTCCATGCCCTTCTGCCTGTGGAGTGGGGTCAGGTTGTCACCTCCCCATGGCGTGCCCTGCGTCATTCCCTGTGATGAGACAGCAACTCTTGCCTTGCTGGAGGAAGTGGCCACTCAGCCCCACGTAGAGCACATGGCCCAGCCTCTCCCTCGGATACCCTGTGTCGAGTAATGGAGACCAGGGGCCTCGGGCAGGCGGCTGTCACTGACCTGGAGATGGTGCCCTGAGGTTTGCCAGGGTCGCAGGTGGCACTCGCCAGTTTTCCTCCTCTTTCAAGGGTCACATCAGACTCAGTCATGGGCCAAGCTCTTCACCAGCTGGTTCTCCTTGGTGATAACTCTTTTCATTGAAACTCCTCATTCTCAACCTATATTGTTTCAAATTCTCAGTGTGTCTCTGAGGGCTCAGGTGGCTCCCCTTAAAATAGCCCAGTGAGAGTTACAGACACTCCCTTTTATGCTTCTCTCTCCAAATCGGCTTTCTCATTGCTTCTGCAGAGGTGTTCAGTGGGAGAAAAGCGTGTTTTATGGAGCATGTTCAGAGAGCTTGTGTCTCCTTTTGGGGATGTATTTAGTGGTTCTGCCCTCTGTGGGGGTGAACCCCATCCTCAAGTGTGGATGGTTCTAATTTCCACCAGAATGGCTGTGTGAGCCTGCCCCCTTGTGGCCAGAACCGGGCACTACGTCTGTAACTTGCTGGATCCTCTGGGTGCAATACATAAATTGTCCATTCCTCTCTCACTGGGAGTTCCAGCTCCAGGGCACAACATTTCTGTTGTGACATCTCTCTAATCTGTGTTTCACTTTCTCTTTGACTCCAGAGTCACTACCTCCCAATAAGCTCTTCCTCTGTGCCTCCAGATGGATCTTTCTAAAGTGTAAATCTGACGGGCTTTGCCTTACTGTAAAGACTTTTATGGCTCCTCACTTTCCAGGTTGCAGTTCTCCACTCAGGAGACCCCTGAGCCGGCTCCTCTGCCCCAGAGTGCATCTGTGCACATGCTGTCCTCCCTTCCTCTCTGTTTTACCAGGCTGACACCTTCCCGACAGGAAGATTCACCTCCTCCAGGAAACCCTCTGCATCACATTAGCTTCCCTGCTGTCCATCTCTACCTTCCTTCCTTCCTTCCTTCTGCCTCAGATCCTTTTTTTGGAAGGAAAAGAAAGAAATGGAAGACTGAACAGCCAGGAAGAAGAGAGGGAGGAAATATGATGGAATTTAACACACTTCATTACAACCAGATATGTTTCTTGCTCTCTCAGAAGACATAAGCTGCTTGAGAGTAGAGACTGCCTTTATCTCCATGTCCCTTGTGTCATAGCACAGTGCCTGGCATTTAATATTGCTCACTGATTTTTAGGAGAAATAAAGGGAGGGAGAATAAAAGCAGGCAAAGATCCAAATCGCCAAGCGATCCTCTTAAGTCTGATGGAGCCCAGAAAAGAACACAGTTAAGCTCAAGGGGCCCTGGAGCAAAGGCACTGCGTTGGCAGGGCAGCCGACAAACCCTCTCACCTCCGTCGGCGACACTCATTAACCTCTTCTCTGTACTACCACAGTAACTCTCTCCATCCAGCCCATCCTGCTGCCAAATTAATCTTTTTAAAAGTGTGGCTTCAATCATATCGATTCCCTATCAAAACTCTTCTACAGACAAGTTCCAGATTCTTTAGCCTCCACAGCATGACCCCAGCCCACCTGTATTCTGCACCACTTTTCTGTGCATCCTAAGTACCATTTGTGTTTTGGACTCAATAAGTATTTGCTGATGAATTTAATTACTTATTTAACAGGCAGTGTAAGCATACCCGAAGATTTTAATTAAAAAGTGTTTTATTGAATTTCTCTGAGTATAAGGCAGTGAGTGCGCTGGTCACTATGGGAGCCATCGAAGAGGGAGGTTCAGTTCTGTGCCTGCAGGGAACAGATAGCTGGGGAGAAGACAAAGATGTGGGGGACGTTACAAAACAGCAGAAATGAACATGTCACAGGCAGTGTGATTAATCGCCAAATAGATGGCTCAAGAATGTGGCAGTGATTGAACAAGAGGTAATGTATGTGAAAGTGCCTTTCCCCTACAAAAGCTCCCGGCTCCCAGGTGACTGCAGTCTGCCCTTTCTCCTACATGGGGCACAACTCTGCTGTAGCACTCCATGCATCGTAAGGACTTGGCCCGTCATGCCAAGCCCTTCATTTTCAGGCCCTGGGCCACCTCGCCAGCCTTGTGGGACCTCCGTCCTGGGACTGCAGGCTGCAGAGTTAGGACAGGGCGCACACAGTCCTCGAGACATTCGCTCCTCCCCACCTCCCTTCCTTGTCTAACCTTTTCTTCCTTTGAAACCCAGCCTGGAGCTCCTTGGTGAAGACTTCTCCAGGACTGCAGGCAGGACTGGCCCTTCCCTCGCAGGGCCTCTACTCTGGCTTGTCACACTCATGTTCATCACACACACACCAGAAGGCCCTACTCGCGTGTTTCTCTCCTCTGTGGGACCAGGAACCTCTGCTGCAGGGACATGTCTTTTTCCTTTATAACCCTAGCTCTGGACATGATATCTGACAGGTAGTACATGTCTTGTAAGCATTTGTCATTGACTGAAAGCACTTAACATGTTATAAGGACAGTGAACATCAGTTGACTTTAGGCTCTGTGAGTTTCAGAAGAGGATGACATGCTAAAATTGGTCTGGGGAGGTTCCGTAGAGCAAGTCGGAATTATTAGCGCTGGATGGTAAAGGTTTTGTGCATTTAAATTAGGTCAAACAATAAACAGGATTCCAAGTGGAATAGCTCAGTATCTGTGAGTACTTGTGGCTCAACCAACCGTGCTCACCGAACAGAGCAGAAAAAGGAGAAAAACATGCAGAGTCAGGCAGTGGAGGCAGATGATTTCAGAGGGAGCGGAGGGTTTATCTAAGGGAAGTAGAGAGAAGGCCGTGGAGGTGGGTTGGATGTAGGTGGTGGAAAGGCCTCAAGTGCAGTCGGGTATGTTGTACTGGGTGCCATCTGTTGCTTTAGAAAACCATAGTGACTTGATCAAAGTGATGTTTTAGGAAGATTATCCAGGGTCATCTTTTTCCCCCGGAAAGCAGGAGGTACCCTGTGGCCCTGCCTGCATTTTATATGGTGGCATTTGCCTTGATTTCCTCCTGTGGATCTGGGTGGGAAGCCCCTCTGCTATTGAATGCCTCACCTTTTCTTCTGTAAACAAAGGCTGTCCTCCTGGCACTGCCCTTGACCTGGCTCTGGGCTGTTCTCTGATCCTTTGGGTTCCTCTGTCCTTGTGACTGGAAATGACCCGGAAGGCGGTAACACCCACACAGCAGGTGGTCCTCCAGAGCTGAGTCACCGCCCTGGGAACAGTGCCCTGGTGAGGCCGGCCCAGGCAAACTGGGGCTGGGCAGTAGTGAGGGCCCTTTCCACCTGGCCTCTGGGTCTGCAAGGGCTCTTCCAGGGTGACAGAGCAAAGGAAAAGTGGATCTTGGGCAAAACATAGAAAACTTTTTCCCACGATTATAGTTTTGGTCCATGGTCAGTTTTATTTCAGCACACCAAAATTACACGTTTATGAATATCTTTTAAAAAATGGAAAAGAAGAGAATTTTACAATAAAGTTTTACGAGTCTGATTGACCTTGTGAATTAAGAGAGTTTAAGGAGTAACTTGACATGGAGAAATATCCAAGCCATTGATATTCTAGGAAATAAGCAAATGAGGCTTGGGTTACTTAAAAAAACAAAAATGTATATACAATCTGATGGATATTTTTAAAAATTATGCTTTTTATTTATTCCTGAAGAAGAGAAAAATGTAGTGTTGCTTTTGAAAGTTTTTTCTTTTTTTAAAATATGTTTTAGCTTATTCACTACACCTGTGAATAGAGATGACCTCATTCTAAAAAAGCAAGTTAACCATAATCTCTCTCCATGCGTGGGAAAAGAAGCCTTTATCAAGTAGCAAAAGTACAAATCTGACCACCCAGCCCAGTCATTTCAGCTGATCAGGATTTTCCAAAAAACAAAACAAAACGCTTTCTACATTTTCACAACTGAGTAATACCTCTTAGGAATAACTCTACTAGCTTACTCAGTTCTAATAAGGCCATAAAGAAGTCTGGTGACAATTAGTCAGTTGCCTGAATGCAAATGTTACACCTGGTTAACTGTGTTGTCACCACTGGGAGCTTTCAGGATTGGGAAAAATAGCATCAGGTCTCTTGCTTTCTGAGTACGGAATTTTTAACTTTAAAAAACCACCATGTGCCCATTTAATTCTGTGCAGCTGAAGTGTCCCCAAGGGAACTTTTCTTGAGATCTGGGTATATGTGCAGACTCTGGAGCCAGCCTGGGCCCTGGTGAGGAGCAGGTCCCTTGAACTCAACCCCTTAGTTTCTAAATGTGCCATATATTGTGACACAGAAGTTGGGGTTTACTCCTTTATTTTTCTGTTTATTTTGCAAGAGTACTATATGTATAAAAGTTAGCCACACAAAAGTATGGATGGTCAAAAGTTTTCCTAGTTTTCTAAAGCAGAAGAATTCAGGCAAATTCTACTAGAAACTAGAACCAATCCTGATTTCTACAACCTTTATGATTTCACATCAATGAAAGCTGAATCAAAATGCATTTGGAAGTTAGACGTCAATTGATTCTAGAATCTTTTCCAGTCAAAAGAATATCTAAACTTCCTGGACTTGGGAGTACGGTTTGGGGGAAGAGGACTTTAAAAGGAGGGAAGGTTTATTATTTATCCCATAACTTGCATGAAGTGGGAGAACTAGCTTGCTCTTGGATAGAGGTTGCAAAAACGCCAATCCTGGTGACCATACAGAAAGATTAATGAACATTTCTCACTGAGTTAAATATCCTCAGCTTTTAAGAAAGCTGCACAGCCATAATACAGCTGTGGCAGCGTGAAACACTGAAGCCCTTAGAAGGTACTTGGGAAACGCTCAGGCGCTGATGAGTTAAAAAGGCAGAGACATCCAGTAAGTGAGTTCCCGCTGGGCACGGGTTTGTTTATCCTGCCTTTCTGAAGTCAGAGCCAACATTCTTAATGGTTTTGAATGATTCAGAATGTTTCTTTTTTGGCAGCACTGCTTTCCACACATGGGCTTATGATTAAAACCCTTTAGGTGAGGTCCGAAGCAGAAACCAGCCTCACACTTAATGTCATATTTTAAAATCGTCTTATTTTAGAGCAAAAGGGAAACTGTCAAATCCAGCTTGCTTATTTCAGGCATGGTGAGATGGAACCAGGGAGGCTTTGGTCTTCCAGAGGTCACCGAGCTGGAATGAGAGGCCGATCTGAGCCGGCCTCTGGGTCTGAGCCCAGGACTGTCCTCTGCGGTGCACAGCTCCTGGCCCGGGCCTCGGAGGAGGTCCAGCATGGAAGGTCCTCGGCCTCCCCGCTGGAAGAGGCAGCTTGCCCTTTGAGGAATGTTTAGGAGATTACTTCAGCCAAAAAGGGGAACCTCATTTTCACAAAATCACTTATTTGCCATAGGCAGCTTTTTCAAAACCTCCTTTGTCAGGATGCTGTGAATCTGTTAGCTCCTGGACAGAAATAAGAATAATAATATTTCTATCTATATGCCAAAATAAGAGACTGGATATACCTCTTTTTTTGGCGGCTGGGGGCGGGGGGGGGGACAGGGGGATGAGGATTAACTTATGCCACACTAGTTCTTAATAAAACAAACTTCAAATCCTTACCACAGGAGAAAGAATTGAGCAATGTTTTAAGAACATGTTGTCTTCTTCGGGGCACTGAGTAAATGTAATATTTAGAAGATGCTCTAGAAACTTGAAGGGGCCTCTTGGAAATAGAGTAAGGGGGGGTGGAAAGAACAAATAGAGAAGCTGGACCGACTGGGGGAGGAGACCTTAGGAAGGCAGTTGGCTCGCCCCCTTCCTGCTTGTTCGGGGAGTCATGAACTCCACAGGAAAGGGCTCATTTCTTTGTAAACCAGGGGGTGACCCCTGCCACCATACAGCCAGTAGGGATTCTCCTCTGGACCTCATGCCACTGTCCGCAAAAACCGCAGACCAGCCATGTGTGGCATCCCCAGAAAAGGACATGAGCAGGTGTTCGGCACCCACTGCCCGCCGTTGCTCTGCCAGCAGCTTCCTTCCCCAGCCCGTGAGACAGCAAAGCTGCTTTTGTTTGGATGCAGACGACAGCCTGAGCCAAGAAGGCACATCATTTGTCTAAGGAAAAAAAGAAAGTCAAAGAACTGGGATTTGCACCCAGATCTCTCTGCTCAGAGCCCTCCTGTGGCATAAATCATATACCAGGTGGCATCTAAGCAACTGTCATTTATGGCCTTGTTATTTTAATGGCATGATTGTTGCAAATTGTGTTTTCCCCCGATAATGTAAACTAAATATGTCGTAAGTATGAAGCATCTCCAACATGATCTTTTCATAGGAGGAACTGTTCGTTAGGCCTCCTCACTGTAAATGCCACTTATTCCCTCCTCCCAGCCCATGGAAACAGTGTGGAAGGAAAATTATCTTGTTCAGCTTCTAGCCTGATTTTGGAGATAAATCCCAATATTTTTCCCCGATCACCTGTATTGTCTTCAGTTTTAAGGTAGGCAATTTATTTTAAAAAGAGCTACTAATGAGAAGAGTTTGGTGGTATTAGGGCCATCAGTGTGTCCATATGGCCTTTCCTTGGGTCACTCTTCCAGGGAGGTCGGGCCATCTTCATGTGCTGCATGGACGTCAGCCCATCTTTTCTATGCCAGAGTGAAACGGAGAGTTGTGGTGGCAGTTGTTTAACTGACATCTTTGGATTTTTTTCCTCTTCTTGCTTTGTTATATTTGTATGCACTTAAAAAATAATAATCTAGCAAATGTTTCCCATTGAAGTCCTGGGTAAAATTTTCCTAACAGAAAATCACACTAAACTTGGAAAAAGGAATAGAAAGCAGTGTGTGTTGTTTTTCTCTGAAGTCTTCATATCCGTGCTGGATTAGGATGCCCTGACTGTCCCCTTGCTGTTTGTTTCTTGGAGTGGGTGCCTTGCTAATAGCCTTCTTATGTGATGCAGACAGATAGGGGATAGAGGCTTTGAGTGCTCCCAGGCCCCTGCCTAACCAGATGCTCCCCCCTCCCCTGCTAGTCTAAATCCCTGTGTACTTGCAGTTCTGTGGGACGTGTCTTCACGTCTTGTCTGTGCATGTGAGAGTCACTCCAATTTCACCTTCAGTGTGAGGGCTGTTCAGAGTCCTGTGACTTGATTGTCTCCCTTTTGCCTTCTAAAAGGGTAGAGGATGAGGAGGGGACTCCTGCTGAGCCAAAGGGCATTTTATAGGGTGTTGTTTAATCTGTTCCCTCAGTCTTAATCCAAAACTGCACTCCAGGCCAGTGGGCACCGGTATACCCTCTTCATTAAGGCGTCCTGAGAAAGGGGCTTCCAGCCCCGCCGGGAAATGCAGAAGGAACTCATTGCCCCCCATTTCCTCCTGCTCATCCCTCCGTGAGATGGAGAACAGGAGGCCTTTGGGAAAGCTGTCCTGGCCACAGTGTCTGGTGCTTTACCTGGGGCCCCATTGCCCCTAGGGTCCCCCATCCTACTGTTTACCCCCCTGTGGTAACCACTGTCTGTCCACTTGTCTGTGTCCCCTGCTGGCCTGG
>NW_007729867.1:273133-299448 GCF_000696425.1 Galeopterus variegatus
CTGCCTGCTGCTGTCCTTGTCACTCACAGATCCCTTGCCCTTCCCAGAGGCAGTGGCCTGCCCCCATTCCCTGCAGTCCCCTCCCAGGACCCCCCGCACCCCTCAGGAGAGCCCAGCTCAGGCCCCCTGTCCTCTGTGAAGCCTCTCCTTGCTGGCCTGCCAGCCTGCCCCATGCTCATGCAGTCCTGAGTGACTGCCATACTGCCCCTCAGCATCACACAGCAAGCACTTTCTTTGTCCCTACGTAGTAGCCTTTATTCCACAGTTAGATAAAAAGGTCACGTACAAACCAGTCCACATCCTTGACTTAAGTATTTTTCTAGCAGTGTCTGCACGGTGCTGGGCTCTCAGCAGGCACTCGGTGAATACTTGCTGATTGATTTTAAGAGAAGTGACTTGTGGCTCTGAGGCACTGCTGTTAGTCCCTCCACAAGAGATGAGGCATGTCCCTCCGTGGACCTGGCTCACAGGGACTGGCACCTCCTGTGTTTGCCCCGTCACAGCCTGTTTTCTGTCGGCACCCTCATTCTGCTGTCACTGTCTGCTTACGGGTTCATGTACACTGGACCTGTCTGCAGTTTGGTGTGTGTCCTCTGAGCCTCCCACAGCTCTTGGAATGTTGTAAACTCAGTGCATCAGTGGTGAGTGAAGGGACACTGCAAATGGTTGGAATATCCTGATCCCAGTGTCTGGTCCTATCTGTATTTTCTCAGGCTCTTGACTCTTGTTTCCATGCCCCTTGGCCCACCCCTTCCCTCCAGAGAAGACCCCAGACCCACCTGCAGCCTCTGTTTACTGATGTCCAGTCTTACTTTGTCTTTCCTACCAGTTTTAATCCACTGATTCTATAGGCCTTCTGGACATCTTATCTAAAATGTTAGATGTGTCACCCTTCACAGGGGAATGTGACAGTGGGGGGATGGGCAGGGGCAACATTTACTGAAAATCATTTACTGAAAATTTACTGAAAATGTGCTATATATTTTATTTGGGTTAGTTATGTTTTCACAACATTCTGAGGGTTTACATTATTTTTTCCACTTTATAAATGAAAAAACCAGAGCTAAATCAAAAAGGGCTAAATAGCTTGCCCAAGGCTGNCTGTTTACCCCCCTGTGGTAACCACTGTCTGTCCACTTGTCTGTGTCCCCTGCTGGCCTGGAAACTCCGTGAAGACCGGTACTGTGTCTTGCTCACTGTCTCCAGCAAAGTTAGGTCTGAACAAACATCTGTGTCTTTTACTCTTCACGAAATTCATGTTTCTTCTCATCTCCTGCCAGCTCTGGTCCCAGCTCACTTTTGCCCTGAGGTGAGGGTACCTGCGGGCTCTCTTTCACTCAACTTTAAAAGAAGTTGAGAAAAATCAAAAGAATAAACAATATTTTGTGACACATGAAAATTATATGGAATTCAAATTTCAATGTCTATAAATAAAGTTCTATTGGAACCCAGCCACGCTCACTTGTTTACATATTGACTATGTCTGCTTTCTCGCTACAATGTCAGAGTTGAGTGGTTGTGAAAGAGATTGTGGCCTGGAAAGCTGAAAATATTTACTATCTGGTCATTTACAGAAAAAGTTTGCCAAACTCTGACTTTATTGGTAAAGTTATTTAGTCATCTCCCGTAACATCCCTGCGGTTCTCTTGGCCTTCTCTCCTGGTCACATGATGGCAGTCTAGGTTCCATGAGTCACATCTACACATGACCTACATTCAAGACAGGAATTAAGGAGCAGGGAGAAAAGACTTTCTCCTGCCATGGCTCTTGTACCCAGGAAGAAAATATTTCCCGGAAGCCCTGAAAGAGCTTCCCCTATCTCATTGGCCAGAACTAGGTCACATGGTGAGCCCTGGACTGCCTTAGCCCAGCAGGGCTGCAAAGGACCTGCCCTTCCTGAGATGATGGGATCTGGCCTTAAACACAAACAAAACCAGGGTTCTGTTAGCAGACTAGGAAGAGGGCAGAGGGCATGTGTCGGCCAGAATCTCTAAGATGCCTTGCACTCCCAGCATCTCCAGTTTCCAGTTGCATGATCCATTTCAAAACTTAAATTTGAATGCTTTTTTTTTTTTTTCGGCACATTTTGTTGACTTGAATTCTCTCTTTGGAACTCAGGGTGTATTTCTGAGCAATTTTCTTCATTTAGGATTTTTTTTTTTTTTTTTTGTTTTTTTTCCTGACCGGTAACGGGATCGCAACCCTCGGTGTCGTGCCCGTACTGGGGACCGGCAATGGGATCGCAACCCTCGGTGTTGCGCCCGCACCACACTCAGCCAGTGAGCGGGAACCGGTCTCCACATGCGATCCGAACCCTCGGCGGGAGCGCCGCCGCACTCTCAAGCGACGCACTCTCCGGTGTGCCACCAGGCCGGCCCGAATCCAGGACTTTCTGATCCCAAAGCTTTTGCTGCTTGTCTTTTTACTCCCAATTTAAATGTGTCATTAAATGGGAGATGACTTAACGCACTTGACATTAAAAGGGCAGCATCTGAGTACATTCACTCTAATAAGCAGGGACTCATGAAGAAAGGCCAAGATAAGGAAATATGTTTGTTGGTAGATTTGATTCTAAGCAGAAATTGGTAGAGGTAAGCTTCTTAAGACCTTAAAGTTTGCAGAGATTGACTGTTGACCACCTAAGACCTCCTTTGAGGGCCCTGTGTGACAGAGGGCTGTCGTGTTGAGAGTGGAAGTGGGCCCTTGACTCCTTGCCAGACGCAGCGGCAGGAATCCCATCAGGGCAGCAGGCTCATGGCTGCGCTGTGGCTCGTTGCTCTCCGCTTTGGTGGCAGGTCTGGTACCAGCCTCCGCCTCAGTTCTGCCGTAGGGTTAGAACTGCCAGGGGCTGCTGTTGAAGGCACTGCTGTTGCAATGCTCCTCAGAGGAGGCAGGGATGCCGGCGGGAAGCTGGAAATGCATTCGTCAAGCTCCTGTCCTTAGAGTGAGAAACCTTGTCACTAACAGTTTTCTCGACCAAACCTTTCTGTGCTCTCGTTTTCCATCTGTAAGTCATGCACATACATCTAAATCCCAGGAGGCTGCAGATACAGTCGTCACAAGGCCCCCAAGTTCTCTAGAAAACAGCATGCTCAGTCATCACAAGGCCCCCAAGTTCTCTAGAAAACAGCATGCTCCATAAATAGGTTTCGTCATCTGCTTTTTAAGGAACAGGTTAATTGAGGGAGGATCTCCCAGCAATTTAAATGCAGCTAGCCGCTTTCAAATACTGAAAGCTTCCAGAAAGCAGCAGACTGGTGTTCCTCGCAATCCGACACAGACCTCAGTTACTGTTGAAAACTAAAAGAGCTCCTCTCTGATGTTGCTTCCTGTCCTCATTTTTATGATCAGACAATTTTGGAAACATGCTATTATTTTATGATCGTTTTTAAACATTCCAGAATCCTGTGTGAGTTAATAGCTCCATGTTGGTTTGAATTTTATGTTTACCCTGATACTTCTTTCTTCCCACCTGTATGTCTCAGCTTGATTTTTTTTTAAGACTTCTTTTTTTTGTCATAAGACAGTATTGAATATAACTATGGCTTCTCCTGACCATTTCTTTAACTGGCCAAGATCCTCTTGGATTTTAATCCCAAGTCTCAAGAATCTTCCCAACATATTGTGTTCAGAGTTTAATATGATCTTGAAGTGCATGAGCTCCCCAGTCACTAAAGAACATGTTAAATAGCTCTTGGCTTAAAGGTTACAGCTATGAATCACAAATCATTTTCTTCCCCAGTCAGTTCCCACCGCATATCTAGACCATATCATCCCTATTT
This sequence comes from Galeopterus variegatus, assembly GCF_000696425.1. Lineage (NCBI taxonomy): Eukaryota > Metazoa > Chordata > Mammalia > Dermoptera > Cynocephalidae > Galeopterus > Galeopterus variegatus. Next base: position 276,916 of record NW_007729867.1, read on the forward strand.
GCTGATAAGCGTGGCATGCTCTGTGGCCTCGGCTATGTTTAGCTTCCTCAGTGGAGTTGTAATCATTAACTTAGAAATTGCAATAGCTGGTAACTTGACAGAACACAGTTGTCTTCAGACTGCTGAGTCACTCAGCCTCTTGTTGGGTAAAATGTGAATTTTTGAGATTTAAGCCCCAGGTAAGGAATACCCCTTGGAGCTGCACTGAAAGCACACCCAGCTTCTGTGGCAGGTCATGTCACGAGGACGACTGAAGGATTTACTTGAACAGTTGGTTTTCAGAAATGAAGATCTTTGGCTTCCTCTCTTGTGATGTGGTGAAAGATGCGTACCAGCTTTAAAGTTAGAGCGCATGGGAGAGAACGTAAGGTGGTTTCAATTCTTCCAGATTGCCCTCTGCCTGATTCTGAAGCAATGAAAGGAGATCGTACTTGCGGAGAGGTGCTCCTCTCTGCAGACCTGCAGTCTGCGCTGCTGCCGCATGCATGAGATTGCAAAATCAATTTTGAAGATAGAAACCCCCTCATATCTTCTGTACAGGATGCTTTCATGCCTTTCTTCTGTGATTGGACCTACAGGTTTATGCCATGTTTTATTTCATTAAGACATCTTGCTAAGCAAACCTGGCCGACCTGCACAACGCACAGCCTCCTATCTGCGGCCAATTGCCTTAGCAACAGCCACACCTCACATTTTCCCCAGTTCAGAGTGAACACCAGCATGAGGAAGCAAATGTTGCTCACTGTACAGGAACTTTCCCAACTTGTATCTTAAGTAGGAAAGAGAAAGGTGCTTTTTATTTCTTGTTTTTAAAAAATGTATGTGTTTGACACTGAGGGAGTATCATGCTTAAGAGAAAACAAGTGACTTTTCAGCAGCCTCAGCTGTTGCTCTGGGAGATTTCCTAGGGGTTCATAGTGTCATTTAAATTCCAGGTGCTGATCTTCTGAACAAATGTCTCCTGAGGATTTCTATGCCTGGAAAATATGTCAACAGATTGCTTTACACCCCTGTGTAAGTAGAGGCTTGTGCTCATAAATCAACCCCAAGGGAGTTTCGTTTTATTTTGTTTTATGATAATTTCCCAGTAAATTTTTTTAAATGGTCATTAGTGTTTGGTCTCTACTCTTTTTCTCTTAAACACCCAGCTCCCAATTTACCATCAGGAAAAGCCTATCACAAGAACTCCTTAAAAGCAAGGATACAGTTCTCATATTCAGGTCGTAGAATGGGAAGTAGAGAAGGCAGGAATTATTAAAGAGTCATTTCAGTACATTCTCATGGAGATGCCATTTGTAGATCCAAGGTCATCTCTTCACATTTTATTATGAGTCAAACACCTGTGCAGTTAGCTACTCTGGAATGTATCAATGAATGGCCGATGTGAAAAAGCAGGATCTGTGGGCCCTTTCCATTTAGGAGCTGTGGCAGATCTCTTAGCCACATCTCTGTTTATGATGTGAAAGGAAAAACAATGTATTATTTTTATTATCGTAGCCACGATTTACCTAATGTTTACATCGCACTATCACTAGTTCACATTGCTTTATTTTATTTACCTGATTTAATCCTCACAAGAACCTTTTACATCGCACTATCACTAGTTCACATTGCTTTATTTTATTTACCTGATTTAATCCTCACAACAACCTTCTGTGATAGGTACTGTTATTATCCTCATTTTATAGATGAGGAGACTGAGGCACAGAGAATTAAAGTCATTGACGCTAGGTTGTACAGGAAGCTGGTGGCAGAGCTTGGCACCCTGGCTCCAGAAGTCTGCATTCGACCATCTTACCATACTGCTTCATAGGAGAAAGAGAATTAGGAGGTTAAACTGCTGGGCTGTCTTGGAGACAGCATTTTAACACTGTCGTAATCACACGCATGAGCTGTAAGACTAGTCACTCTGCGGTTTTGACCTGAGCCTCCTTAAGATTAGTGGGGTGTTGGGAAAATATAGGAAAAGGGTCAGGGCCCCTCAGATGTTCAGAATCTTGCCAAGCATTTGCTGTAAATATCCTCAGGTGTTCCTTGGTTACTACTTAATGTAATTGTGTATGGACACCCAGGTGTCCTGGGTTATGGACTTAAGTATAAAGGACTAACAGCTCGGATACGTGGTGCTTCTCAGGATGTTCCAAGAAGCCATGAGGGTGGCTGCTCCTAGCTCTGAATAAAAGCTTACTAATTTTTTACCCACAGCTCGCAGGATCTTTTCCTATTACGTAGCTTGTTAGACCTGCGTGAAGAGGGTTTGTGACCCAGTCTGTACAACAGGCTCAAGGGGCCTGTGAGTCCTAGCCCTAGCTTTGCAGGGGGGAACAAGGCTTTAGAGAAGATGGGACTTGCTTAAGGTCATTCTGCAACTCAGGAGTGTGTCTGAGGGTCCATCCAGGTCCTCTGACCATTCATTGTGAGCCAAGTCTTACCAATTTCCAAGTTTCCTCCTTTCTTTTGGTGGGTTGTGTGGTGCTGCTTCTGCTAATGAGGACCAAATCTGGTTTGCTCATATGCTTATTAATGAAACCCTTAAACTTGGAGGCTGTGAATGTTCAAAGTTCCATGTGACCATGTGAAGATCAGCTGTTATAGTATCTACAAAGCACTGAGTAGCAGAGAGTGATGGTTAAAAATCCAGACTCAGAATCAGGCAGATCAGGATATGAATCCCAGTCTTGCCATTGACAAGCTCTGTGACCAAGAGCAAGTCATGTTGTTCAAAGTTCCATGTGACCATGTGAAGATCAGCTGTTATAGTATCTACAAAGCACTGAGTGGCAGAGAGTGATGGATAAAAATCCAGACTCAGAATCAGGCAGATCAGGATATGAATCCCAGTCTTGCCATTGACAAGCTCTGTGACCAAGAGCAAGTCATGTGCTCTTTCTAACTCTCTAGTCCCTTATTACCACCAATCTTGTTAGGTGGTTGTGAATGTTGAGAAAATATATATAAAGCATACAGCACAGTGTCTGGCACAGAGTAAATGTTCCAAAAATGGAAGCTTTCGTTGTTTTTCAGAGTACCCTTCCCAAGCATTTCTCAGTTCATTTTGGCCTTCACCCTGAAAAGACACTCCAGAGTTCTGATCCATCTAATAAAACACTGAACATTCATGTAAGTGCTTTAAAAATTACTAACAGTTTCCATATACTGCATTACATATATATTCCACTGCAGTATAGGAATTTGTATCTCCTTTCTCTAAATCAGGATACTAAGGCTCAGAAAAATGAAATGGTTTGCCCAAGGTCACATAGCTATCAAGCAGCACAGCCAGATCCTACACAACTTATTCATCTCCTTCCTGCAAGAAAACATTTCCTAAAGGCATGTATGTCAACACCTCTGTGATCCGTCACCATAGCAACAACAGTTGCGTCTTTAGTCTGGCCTAAACACCCGAGTTAGGACTGTTGTGTCCTCATGTCCCTAATGTTTTGAAGCTACATTCCTAAAGAGGTGTCATACTCAGATATAGTTCTCCTTGTGAAATCTTCAAGCCCCAGGGGAAGTTATCTCAATCCAGTTTGCTCATGCAAGAACAGACTAGCATTTCACGTCAAGGAAAACAATGTACTTCCACTGTTTAGCTTTTGTCACACAGGAGTTCCTGATGTGGTTTATTGATTCACATCTTGGACTCCAACTTCACTATCAGATTTGGAAGAAAAAATACAAAGAAGGAGAACTTGCTGAAAAACAGCATAAAGCGTGACAGTGCAGACTGGGTTTGGAAATGGAGATGTGTTCTCGTGGCTTGTGGGCTGAGTCACACTAAGGAAGGATTTCATTCCTGAAAGACGATTATTTTAATGCTGGAGATGGAGCATTTTGACAATTTTGAGTGTACCTTCCGTGCTAGAAAGAGTTAAGTGTTTTTTCCTTTCAAATGTTGCAGTACCTTAAATAGTTTAGAAAACATCCTGTTACAGAAATTCAGCCCTACTGTATCCTGGCCTAAAAATACAGTAAAATCAAGTTGATTGTTGGCGAGGAGAGGATATGGAGAATTGGAAACATGCTAATATTTGCTGAGTAAAGTCTTTCCTTCTCAGTCGAGTTGTCCTCATGGCTCGATGTTACTGACAGACTCAACAGAGTAAGCAGATGCCACCGGCCCTCACTCTGTTCTGTGTGTGTCCTGGAAAGGGACTGAATGAGCTTCAATCCATTTATCAACTTGTTTTTTTAATCTCCTTACTAGTGAACAGTGAAAGTTTTTCTGTGTTAACTTGGTAGCCAGTCTCCTTATGCAGCCCTGATTTCAGGAAACTGGCTTCTTGCTTTACGTGAAAACAGGGACCCAAACTCAAGGTCTTTATCTCAGTGCATTTTGTTAAGTCAGTTTCCGCTCACTTACCATCTCAGTACCCCATTTTCTCCCCAAGGTCTTTTTAAAAATGTGAGAAAGTATACTGAATGGCTGATCTCTGGGCTTATGTTTGCTGAAAATGCCTTGTGAAACTGGGATGAAATGAAGACATAGATGCATAAGAATATATCCACCTTTATTCTTCTGAATTTTTGAGATGTGTACTTAAAGATAATATAGAAAATTTGTTATATTTGTTTGCCTCTGCTTAAGGGCATGGTATACAGAGTATGTATATATGTTTGCATGTACATACATATATGTGTGTAACATATTTGATATATGAGATATATATGATCTTAGACATAAACGGAAGAAATTCATTCTTCCAGAAAATTTTCCGCCAGCACTGAAGTGTCAGTCATTTGAAAAAACTTCTAAGTGGCAGTAGACAAAAGCTGTGATTAGTCATTTGTAAAAAACAAGCAGATCTTTTTGTTCTGGCTGCTTCTTGTCTACATCAGTCACCAATACTATGAGTTACAGTAGCATATACAGAAGGATGCTGCAAACCCTAATGTAATCACAAAATTAGTGATATAGTTATTTGAGAGTTCCAGTGATTCTTCTGTCCTGGCACTTCAGGTTCACATGCTTAAATTTACTATTCATTTGAAATATTTCACTGCCTATCACTTCACAAAGTATGTGCATTTCCTTGCAGTCGATGAGCAGTTGCGTCTTTGATGAAATGATTGCTACACACCTCTTTAGCCCCAGGTGTCCTAGTCCCTTATTTGTAGAGATGATAAAGCAGCCTAGCAGCAATAGGCACGTGCTGTGGATGCTTTCCCTTTAAAAAGGATGAGTTCGTGTTGGGATCTCATAAAGAGATAGCTAGCCAAGCCTAGAAGGAGGAAGAATGTTAATTGGACCCAAGCTAAACAGCCTGCACCTCCTGACTGATAAGCATCCTTCTGAACCCACTTGAAATCATCAACCACAGGCACATTGCAGCTGGATGTTCTTCCTGTACTCACAGTGAGATTGTAAAGTGGGGATTGTATGTGAGAAAAGCCAGAAGGAGAAACTCATCCTTCTGAACCCACTTGAAATCATCAACCACAGGCACATTGCAGCTGGATGTTCTTCCTATACTCACAGTGAGATTGTAAAGTGGGGATTGTATGTGAGAAAAGCCAGAAGGAGAAACTAAGTTCAGTTAGTTTATTTAAGCCAAGAGAACAGACTAAGTGACTGGTACAGCCAGGACTAGGACCCCCTTTTTTTACAAGGTGTAGGTATTATGATAAAACAGAAAAAAAGGTGGGGGAATGTGTTAAGGTTAAAAGAGACCAAAATGTCTTAGGAGTCAACCTTGATGGGCTGAAAAACAAAACTATAAAAGACTTTTTTTTTAAGTGGGAAAAATTGAATATGGACCGGATATTTGATGGTACCAAGGAATTGTTAATTTTCTTAGGTACGATAAGGTAATTATATAGAAGGATGTCCTCAGTGTTTCAGAATGGCCTCATTTTTTTTTTTAATGTGCTCAGGTAGTTAGAAGCAGAGCATCTGGTTGTCCATTTATTTTCAAATAATTTTGAAAAAATATATACATATAGATAACATAGCTAAAGTAAAAAATGGCAAAAACGAGCAGTTGTTGAATTTAGGTGGTATGAATTTACGAATTCATTTTATTGTCATTAAAACTTAATATATGAAATTTTTCTTAACAGTTTAAAAAAAAAACTCATCTCTTTAGTTACATGACCTGGATATATTAACTATCTTCTTGGATCCCTAGAACATGAAAGAGAAAGACAGTAGACTGCCTAATGAGATGACAGCAAGAACCATACAGTGAGGGGAAAAAAGACTTGTGGCAAAAAATAATTTGTCAAGAGAACTAAGAATACAAAGCCGCACCTTTGCAGTGGAGGGGAGGAGACTCCTAAGTAAAGCTAGTAAAAATCCCTAACTCATCTGTGCAATCTAAGGAATTCCATTCTGGATAAAGACATTAGGGTCCCATTAGCATCAATATATTAATTTGCCTCTGAACTAGTCCTCCTTGGACCCCAGAATCAAGCAAAATGATCTCAGAATGAAAGCGGTAGGTGTAGGAGAGTGCTTTCTTCAACCCCCACCAGAGCCCTTGCACACGTGGTGCCATTTGTACATTGCTGTAGGGCTCTTCAGCACCACTTCCTAGTTATTCTGCCCGGGTACTGGATCACAGGATGACTTTGGCTTCTCCTGTCATTGATTCTTTGTCCAAGCAAAGGATTTTTCTTGACTTCCCACCCAGGAGGAACAGGGTTGCCTCTAAATGATAAAGCTGGACCTTTGGACAACTCAAGAATAGGAGAGTCCCAGGCATGCCACCACCCCGTTGGGAAAACGGAACAATTCAGTCAGGCTCCTCTCACCTTGGAGCTGGTTTAGGGGCAGTTCTGTAAACATTGTGTGTGTGGGTGGAGTACGTGCACCTGCAAGGTGGCACCACTTTGGCTGGTGTTTTACCACCTCCGGCGCCCACCCTGCATGGCCATGTTTTTTCCAGACCTGAGGCTTCCAAGGACTGTGTGGCTGGTTACCTAGCTTATAGACCTGTGTGAAGGGGTCTGGTGACCCAGGCTGGCATGAAGGGGTCTGGTGACCCAGACTGGCATGCGAAGTGTTTGTGACCCAGTCTATGAATGGGCTTGAGGGGTCTAGGAGCTCCAGACCCAGCCCTAGCTCAACCATTGGCCCAGTGGCTCCAGGACTACCATCAGGTAAAAAGCCACAACAACTAGCGTGGTCGCCTAGCTTTACAATTGGTGTCACGAACAGGATTAAGAGCTAGACAATTGGTGCTGTGAGCAGAATTCACATTAGCCTCTAGTAGTAGCCTTTGTCGTAGCCAGACACACCCCAACACCAAATTTGGTGAGTCAGTATATGAATATATGAAATATGCTAAAGATCTATTTAGACCACTAAGTAAATAACTCCACAACCAGCTTTTTTAACTTTTTCCTTTCTAGGTTGCCTTGAGTTTATTGTAAGAGAGTGTTCTGAAGAACAAAGTACAGATCATAAAGCTTCTTCAGGAAGCTGGTTTCATATGGTGGTTTAGATTTAAATAGTGATTGTCTAGCACCATTTGAAATCAGTGTTCTTGGGGAAGACCAGCTGCACTGCCAACGCAGAAGAAATGACTAGGACAGCCCCAAAGTATTTGAAGGCAAAGACGAGACAGCTGTGAGAACCTGTCTTATGCTGCAGCTGACCCGTCCCTCACCCCTGCCGACAGTGGTGTTGCTGATAGCAAATTAATTGTACAGATGTCTCGTTACTAGAACTGTATACTTGTTTGTGTGATACACCTTCTGTAGCACTTTACCCTTTAATACAGACTCCATTATGCCTGGGTTGATGACAGATTTATTAGGGTTTGGGCCTTCCCAGCCCTCACGTCCTGCCACGACCCCTTAGAGGATGACTGATTTCTTTTGGTGTTCAGAGTCAATATAATTTTCTAGCACCATCTGAAATCGGTTATAATGATTGGGGAAGAGCGCCATGCAGCCGACTGATGAGAGAAAATATGCTGGTGACCTTTGGGCTACGAGCAAGAACTAAGAAAACAAACATGCAAAGCAGAAATACTGAGGTGATTTTTCTTCTTTCAGTTTTTAAATTGAGTTCCATTGCCCTGAATTACATGTCTTGTACTAGTAACAAACGGTTGACTCTTGCATATTGCTGATGGTTATATTTTAGAGAAATGCCACAGGATTTGTGAGGATTTTTGTTTGGGTGATGGATACTGAGGGGGAAGAATGGGAAGAATCGATGACTGCCTGAGATGATTTGAAAGAAGCAACAAGGGAGTAATCTCTGTTCCCAGGGAGAAGCTTCTGGGCCCTCTCCCGCCTGCCGCGGAGCTCATTCCCCCGTAGTTAACCACATCTTTTTCCTAAGAGGCAGGCCTAGGCTCATATGGGCTAGAGAACGAGGTTTGTGTGTCTCACAGGACTAAGGTAGTATGTTTCCGTTCTGACTAGAAAGCACAGTGAAGAAAGCACAAGGTTATGCTTGAACTATTATCCTGAATTATACCTCCTTCCTAGAGATAAAGTCGTAGATTGGAAACGATACTGAGTTGTCTAGGTCCGCAAGGAAAACCAGAAAAGTTTAAGAATGAGCCTTCCCGGGGCGCAGTTGCTTCTGCCACAGGTGCCGATGTAGCGGACAGGTGCACCTGCTGCCACCTGCCGTCTCCACGTGGCGTCCGGGGGAACTGAAGGGCACCTGGTGGAGTTCAGGCCTTGTCCTTCCCTTATCTCTCTGGCCTGGGAAAGCCATGTGGCCTGACAATCGAGATAATATCCACCCTGCTCAGCAAAGCTTTTCTACCTTTCCCTCACCCGCCTCCTGCCTCTTGACCCTTCTGCTTATAATTCCCCGGGGGAAAGCTCCTTTCACCTCAGGCCTAGGACGGGGAATTTGTAGCTAAAGCGCTCTGTCTGCCACGCAGATCGAATGAGAATGAGCATCACTTCGCCTGTGGTTATTATTTCTCCAGAACTCTGTCTTTTGCCTTCTCACCTACTCTCTGTTTTCCCTGAGTAATCTTTTCACTCCCAAGGTCCCAAATATATCCGCTAAGTGCTGACTTCCTTCAGACTGCAGCTGTAGCCTCCGATTTTCCCAGTACTCTTGATTCCCGTATTTTCAGTGGCTCCTAAAGGGTTTAACCTACTTTTCTAAGCCTGTCTCAATTCGATACGCCAAAGCCATACCCATTCACTGTCTTCTCCCCCAGGCCAGCCCTTCCTGCTCAGCCCCGTGGATAGCTGAGAGCCTTAGGGCTGTGTGCCACCTCCTCTTCCCTTCCCATGTCCATACTCTCGCTGTCTCTTCCCAATCCACCCCTTCCCTGCCCCCTCCTTACCTCCTGGATGGCTTTCTGCCCCCGCCCACCCTCAGCCCAGCTTCTGTGTTGTCCTCGTGAAACACACATGCGTCCTGGATCCTGCTCCCTGGCTTCTGGATGAACTCTGAGTGTCTTGACCAGGTGCAGGATCTGTCATGACCCTCTGCGTCATTTCTTTCTCCCATCCATGCCCCTCTGAGGGCCTGTTTTCTGGGCTCAGCCAGCTGCTTGCTGCTGGGGACACTCCAGGAACCTGCACGTTTCCAGGCCTGTGTAGATACTGTCTCCTCTGCCCACATCTCCCCTTCTACCCACTCCTCCCCGGCCTGGGAACGCTGGCTCATCCCTCCAGCCCTGGCTCAGGGGTGTGCTCAGCCGTGATGCCCTCACTCTGCCCGTGGGGACGAGGCTTTGTGCACTGGTGGTGGCTTCCTTCTCCGTGCTCCTTTAGAACCTAAGAACACTTTCCACGTGGCGCTCGGTGACTGGCTCACTTCCCAGTCTTCTCTGCGAGGCTGTGAGATCCTCGTGTTAGGAGGAACAGGAGGGAAGGGCAGCACACACTCTACGCCCAGCTCCTGGTCACACACGCGGGAGATGTCCCATGAACAAACACGTCTGTGGCAGGTTTCCCTTCCAGGCGGCTGCCTCCATCATCAGCCGATTCATGGTTTCCCTCCATTTTCCTTTGCCATGGGGAATGAACACTACTTCCAAGGATGACCAGAACAAAATAGAAGAAAATAAATCTGCTTCAGTGCTCGTATATTGCCTTTCTAAAACTTTAAAAATGATTTTGATGTATCTTCTATTTTGGAATATCCATGTGTTTTCTTTCTTATATATGCATAAATAGTCATTGATGTGTTTAATGATTTAGAGAGCCACGAGGAGAATAATTTTTATTGAAGGATTCTTGTCCTCATTTTCTAGAAGAGCAAAGACACAAAACCATATGTGCCTTAACTCAAAAAAGGCAGTAAATTTATGCTAAGCAGACCGAACCCATTAAAAATAATTTACGGCTACCAAGTGTCAACCATGTGATAACCACGGAGCCCTCCTAAGCCCTGCAAGGTGGGTCGTATTTCCCCAATTTATACACGAGCAGATAGAAGCACAGGAAAGTCATGTAACTTGCCTGTTACATCACAGCTTGTCAACATTTGAGTTTGAAGTTGATCATAAGCAGACAATGATAATGATGAGAATAATAATAGCAGCTAACATTGAGCTCTTATTTTGTGCTAGGCCCTTGCTGAGCATTTTACATAAATTAGCTGATTTACTCTAACTTTCAAAACAGCCCTTCAAGGCAGCTATCATCATATTCCCATTTTGCAGATGAGGAAACCAATTGAGAAGGATTAAATAATTTGTCTAAGATCATGTAACTATAAAGTTTTCACCAGGAGCACAAACCCAGATCTCTGTGATTCCAGTGCCTGTGCTCTTAAGTGCTGTTCTTTTTAATTTGGTAGTAATGGGTTGTGAATGGGTATGTTCGTTTGGTAGGCAGCCTTGACAGTGCCCCCACTGATCCCCACCTACTGGGATTCGTGCCCTGTGTGATCCCCTCCCTTTGAGTGTGGGCTGGACCTAGTGACTAGCTCTAATGGATGGAATATTGCAAAAGTGATGGGAGGTCACTTCGGAAGGTAGGTTACAAATAGACTGTGATCCTGTGTGCTCTTGCACGCTCGCTGTCTCGCGCTCTCCGTCTCTCTGTCTCTTTCTCACCAGCTGCTGTGTTGGGAACTGCCCAGTGGAGAGGCCCATCTTCCACTGATGTCTTCAGCCAATAGCTCTCGAGGAGCTGAGGCCTTCTAAGAACCATGTGAGTGAACTTGGTGAATCCTCCCTCAGCCAGCCTGGGGATGACTGCAGCTCCAGCCGAAAGCTTGATTGCAGCCTGTGAGAGACCCTAAGCCAGAGGACCCAATTAAGCCATGCCTAGATTCTTAACCCACAATAACTGTGACATAATACTTGGTTGTTTTAAGCCATTAAGATGTGGGGTTATTTATTCTGCAGCAATAGATAACCAGGAGTTATAAGCTATATTACAGTTATTAGATAACTAATACTTCCTCAGACTTTCTGCTTTCAGTATCTAATTTTTTTAGATAAACTTTTTGTGGGGCATAATTTTAAAGTTACAGAAAAATCTCAGAGATGGTACACAGAGTTCTTCTATACCCCTCACCAGTTTCCTCTATTGTTAATATCTTATAAAAGCATGCTACATTTATTAATGCTAAGAAACCAACACTGGTACACTGTTGTTAACTAAATTTCAGACCTTATTCACATCTCACTAGTTTTTTCAGTAGTGTCCTTTTTTTTATTCCAGGATTGGAGTTATGTTTTCAGTAGCCTAATAGATATCACGCCACACCCATATATCCCTGTGTGCAGGTACAACTCTGAGTGTGTATAGAAAGAGAAGAAATGTGTGTGTAATGTGTTTGCTAAAATTTGGGGACTTTTTCCATAGGTAATAAAGGAATATTAGCAAGGCCTTTAATTAGGTGGTCCTGTTTATAATTATTTGGAAAAATTACAGTTATAGTGAAAACTGCTATTATGTGAAATTACTGGGGGAGGTGGGAGTGACTTCAAATAAAAAATGATAAGACGGTCATTAGAATGTTAGGAGAGCCACACAGATATTGCACAGACTATTCACAGACCATTTGGGTTACTTTGAGAGCTATTGCTCCACTTTTGTGTGGCAGAAAAAAATGAGATTTCAATAATTCTTTTCTGTATTTTTTACTTTTATGACAAGGCTTTTATCAATGCACAGAGACCAGCTAATTTGGCCATGAGAAGAAAATTCACAGGAGATATATGCCTCTCCATTCACAAGTGTCCTTCCCCTGAGATCTCTCTAATTAAGTTCACCAAGCCTGCCAGAAGAGGAGGAAGAGTGAAGGAAAAATACCCAGCCACCCCAAAGACTTCATTATGGCAATAGTGTGATTGCTGAGAAGTTGCTGTGCAAAAAGGAATCATTTGAAAAGCACCTTGGATGGTTTATTAGTTTCACAGCATTCTCTTCTTCCTGGTTTCTCTTTAGAGAGAACATAACAGATTCAGAAATGATTCCAGTCTGAAGCACAATGATTTGCCTGCAAAACAAAAGTCTTTCATCTTTTTCTGCACATTATTATTATTACATGGGTTAAAAAAAAATACTTTTTAATGTCTTAGAACTCTCTAATGGTAAAAAGTGCAACAACTTAAAAATTTTCTCTCATACTCCTATGATTCTCCAAAAGCATAGCTTCGTATATATTTGAGTGACTTTTCAAAAAAATGCTAACTCTGAAATCAATTGCATTGACCATTTTCTTTGCAGAATAGAGAGAAAACAATTAGTTCACGGATTATTTACATAGAAAGACTAAGAAGATATTATTGCTACCAGTTTTTTATGATAGGCTTTAATGTTTATGAAAGTATGATTTTTTGACTATGTTATAGCCAGTTGAAGTTGTAAAAGAAAACATAAAATATTAATTGTAGTTCATCTTATTTTAAAACAAAAACGTTCATTTCTGAATTTTTTTACCATATAATTATAAGAAGCCAGTGTTGGTTCCTTTGAAGTTGTGTTTTATGTTCCTGATTGTTTTGTATCGATAGTTTCCCAAAAAGGCCCACTTAAGGTTAGCACCTAAAATACAATTATACTAATAAGGTTCCAAGCAGGGTAATGTCTGTATCTAACAGGTGAGAGTTCATCCTTCTGATAGGCTTTGCTTTGATGCTGTTCAGCCTGTGATGCTGAGACATGTAAATAAAAAATCAGAACGAATTTAGGGATATATTACCCCAAAATAAAACTATCCCTTCTAAATCTGAATATATTCGTAACTAGGTGTTCCCAAATTGTTAATTTGTATTTATTGAAAGACTGTTAGCTTTGTGCCACAGAATTTTTATTATCTTACTGTAAATTAATTACAGATAAGAAATTTACAAATTCATATCTTGACTAGAAGTTTTCCTTTGTAAACATTACGGAGTGGGAGAAGCAATAAACCATTAACCTTTATTTTGCTAAAATAAAAGGCTGTGATTAACAGAAAATCTGATAACATCATGGAGTTTGTCTTCCTTTTAAAACTTGTTAAAAGTGCCTTTTGGGGGCTGGCCCGGTGGCGCACTGGAGAGTGCGTGCCGCTTGAGAGCGCAGCGGCCCTCCCGCTGAGGGTTCGGATCCCATATGGAGACCGGTTCCCGCTCACTGGCTGAGCGTGGTGCGGGCACAACACCGAGGGTTGCGATCCTGTTGCCAGTCCCCGGTACAGGCGCAACACCAAGGGTTGCGATCCCGTTACCGGTCAGTAAAAAAGACAAAAAAGGAAAAGAAAAAAAAAAAAAAAGTGCCTTTTGGTTGATGGGCAGGGGGTAGAAATTGGTAAAGGGACACGAAAATCAACTACATTGTATATTGATAAATTTTTTTTTTAAAGTGCCTTTTGGAATGAATGGTACTTACATAAGGTACTGTAATTAAATTTACAGACAAACAAAAGATGTTTTAGGAAAAGTCTTACTTCATAATTTAAATTAAATATTACTGGGTAAATTATAATTCCTTTCCACAAATGCATTTGAGTAGAAACATAAGCCATTATCAATTTTTTTTGTGTTTAAAACATGTATTTGTTTGTATATTTTGTATTAAATAAAAACAAAAACACTTTAAAAAAAGATAAGACCTTAACTAGTCAAAAATACTTCTAAGTCAAATATACTTTACTAAAAAGCAATAATATTTTAATAAACTAAAACTTTTTTGGTTTTTATTTATTAACAAGAGTATCAAATATTATCACAGATTCACAGATGGTTATTTTACACTATGTCGGTGCACATTAATTTTTATTTGTGTACTATGTAAATATTAATTTTCTTGTAACCTTTTATTTTTTATTTATTTATTTATTTTTTGTCTTTTTCCGTGTCTGGCAACGGAACGCAACCCTCAGTGTCGCCCCCGTACCGGACCGGGACCAGCAACGGGATCGCAACCCTTGGTGTTGCCCCCACGCCTCGCTCAGCCAGTGAGCGGGAACCAGTCTGTACGTGGGATCCGAACCCTCGGCGGGAGCGCCTCCACGCTTCCCAAGCGGCGCACTAGCGCAGTGCGCCACTGGGCCGGCCCCTTCTTGTAACCTTTTAAATGGAAAACTATTCATCTAAGAGTACTAATTTCCTTTTTTCTTAATTCCTATGCAGTGTGATGCTGGGCACGTCACTTGGTATTTCTGGGTCCATTTTCTATAGTATCAATTTATATTACCAGAATTCTTGTAACCTTTTAAATGGAAAACTATTCATCTAAGAGTACTAATTTCCTTTTTTCTTAATTCCTATGCAGTGTGATGCTGGGCACGTCACTTGGTATTTCTGGGTCCATTTTCTATAGTATCAATTTATATTACCAGAATTTTACAGTGAATTTATCAGGTACTACAACATAATAGTTGTAAACACTTTGCAATACAAAACTGTGTAAAAAACTTTCTATTCCCTAATTGCTTACACATTTAAGTGTTATTTTGTAGCATTTCCAAGTGATACTTAAAGAACAATCCATATGACTGTAAAATTCTCAGGAAAGAGTGTTGCTGCTCAAAGGAGAAAGGACAGCCTGCTTATTACGTGTACTCTCCCACTGAATTTTTTAAGTAGGGTGTATAATGAGAAAATCAGGTGATTTATGAGAAAATAACAAGTAGCTGAGCTTTGGATAGATCCTAGAAAGCCACTAAGTGAGACAGAATTTTTAAACTCTTCTTGGTGACCTAACCAAAAACTCAAACCATAAAAAACAAAACACAAAACAACAGCAAAAACAAATTTGAACTCTGAAGCTAAGGCACACCTGAGACTCCAATTCCTGGTGTCCAAGATTTGCTTCTCGGTTGACTCTGAGGGGTCAAGCTCTTCTTTGTAGCCAACTCACTTGATTTTCAATAATTGAGGGGGAAAAAAAACACTGGACGATAGAAGATATTGAAAAAGGAGGAGGTACCAGAGGAGAGAGAAATGAGATCTAACTGGTAAAAAAGGAGCAAAACCCCAGTGTAAGCTCTTTACCAAGACATGACTACACAGAACTCTGCATCCAAGTTTTCTGCTCTTCTCTAGTTTGAAACGAAAGTATCAGCTGACAAGAAAGCAAGCTGTTAAATTTACTGAAGAGCTGCATGCATAATTTCTAATGTTATATATTTTTTTGTGGTTCTGAATATTGTTCTTGTTTTTATTGAAACATACGATTATGCATATTTGTGGGATACAGAGTTTAATATCAATACCTGTGTACATTATGTGATGATCAAATCAGGTTAATTAGTATATTCATTGTTACAAAACAATTATTCTTTGTGACCCTTTACCAATTTCTCACTAATCCTCCCTCCCCCTCCCCCTTTCCCACCTCTTGTAACCACTTGAGGTTAGTTCATAATTCATTTCTGTCGGTTGTGCGCAAAATATAATCTTGGCTATTCAGAGAGATGGCAGATCTTCAACTACCGTGGAAATCATAGATTATCAAAGACTTAAATCTTATTCACTATCCTATGCTTATTAAAGAAGAAAAATGTATGCATATGTTGTAGAGACTTTGTGAACAACTCTCATTTAACTGAAAATAAAATAGAATCGATGTACTGTATATTCAGAATCCATTATAGAGTGTTCTTTACATTCTTTTATTATTCAGGTAAAATTTACGTTACATAAAATCTACAATTTTAACCATTTTAAGGTGTATGATTCAGTCGCTTTCAGTACATTCACAATGTTGCACAGCCATCACCACCACCTTAATTCCAGAGCATTTTCATCACCCCAGAAAGAAACCTTGCATCCTCCTCCTAGATCCTGGAAAAATCTGCTTTCTATAGATTTACATATTCTGGACATTTCACACAAATGGAATCATGCAATATGAGGGTTCCATGAATCAAAAGCTTCATGGAAAGATTTGTATTGTCTTTTGATTCTGTTTTCCACAAACTTCTTGAAGTGCCCTCGCATGTGGCCTTTTATGTCTGGCTTCTTTCACTCAGCCTGATGTGTTCAAGGTTCATGCACATTGTAGCATTTATCAGCACTTCCTTCCTTTTTACGGGTGAATAATATTCCATTGTACGGTAATACCACATTTTGTATATATTCATCAGTTTGATTGTCATTTGAGTTGTCTTGTTCTTTAAATTTAAACTTTTGTTTCTGTCAGTGTAATATATGCCCATAGATTAACAAGTCAGATGGCACCAAGTCCTGCAGTAACCAGCAGCTGTCCTCTGCCCTCTCTGTTCCCCTCCCATAAGCAGCCACTTTAAACTTATTTGCCCCTTTCTTATGATTACCTTCATTTTAAAATGCTCATATTGCTGTTCTTTATTTTGACTTTTTTGATGTGTTCTACTATGGGAAATGAGGATTTAGAGCCAACACCACCCCCCATACACATACTGCTCCATTTATCTTCACAATTTATTTATAGCACAGTTTTTGGCTGAGTCAAGAATTAGGGTTGATAATTATATAGATACTGTTGATGACAGCATAGCCACATAGTTTTGCATTTCCTCTGAAAACTTTTTAAAACTCTGAAATGAACAACTTCATCATTTTTAATTTCCCATAAACTTAGCAATCCATTCCTCATCTTTACTACTGAACAGCATCCTCTTGGCCTTCTCAGACTCTGCACACAGTCACTCATTTGCATTTTTTTCTGAACCCAGCATCCTGTGGTGACCTGGATTGGTGGCTCTCTCTGCCTGTTTCCGGCCACCCTGCTGGAACTTGACCTCATCCTCTTCCTGGAAATTCCCTCTCTCTCTTTCCTGGGTTGGATTCCCCGTCTCTGGAATCTTTCTTTCCTTACTCCCCTCACCCCCCCCACTTCTGTGTGTGTGTGCACATCCTTCAGTAGTTTCCTGAGAAAGGAAGAATGGGAGGTAGTTTTTTTTAGGTTTTTCACTTACTCATATTTTATTGATAATTTCACTGGTTATGGAATTCCTGATTGGAAAAAAATTCCCCTAAGACTTCTTTTTAGTGCCAGTGTTGTTGAGAAGTCTGATAGAATGCTGATTTCTGGCCCTGTTTCTCTGGAAGTTTTTAGGAGATTTTGTTGATCCCTTGTGTTTTTTAAAATTTCATAATTATGTACCATGATAGAGACCTTTTTTATTTCTTTGGCCAGGCATTTAATGTCCCTTTTATTCTGGAGATTTGTGTCTTTCAACTCTAGAAAATACACCTGTTATTTCTTAGATAATTTTCTCCCCTCATTTTTACTCTTCTTTCTTTAAGAATATTATTTTTCTTTTGTTGTACTTCCTGGATTAATTCCATGATTTTTTTTAGTTCTTTCCCTTTACAGTTTTCCATCTTTTTTATCTTGTTCTATTTACCTGGGAAAATTTTCACTGAGAATTCCCACCTTTATTTCCAAGATTTCATACTGAATTCTTATTTCTGCTAATATATTTTTAATATCTGAGAGGTTTTTTGTTGTTTTTAGCATTTTTTCCTATTTTGAGGATTCACAAATGTTTCTGAGAATGTTAATTTTTTCTTTTTTAAAGTTATCTCCTCCTTTCATGTCTCTGTTTCTTCCAGGTTCTTTGTGTTTTTATTTTTGGATTTGTCTCTCATGTTATAGGTGGAAGAAGAAAACCATAGCCAAGGAATGCAGGCAGCCTCTAGAAGCTGGAAAAAGCAAGAAAACAGATTCTCCACTGGAGCCTCCAGAAGGGAAACATGGCTCTGGTGACTCCTTGGTTTTATCCCATTGAGACTTGTATTGGACTTCCAACCCCCAGAATTATAAGATAATAAGTTTGTATTGCTTTAAGCCATAAGTTTGTAGTAATTTGTCCCAGCAGCAATAGAAAATTAATACAGGGTGATGGAATGTAGATTCAGCTGTTTCACTAGGGGACCCCCATTGTCATTACTGATAAGTTTTTGTTTTTTTCTCTTGGCCTGGCCAGTTTCCTCAGAGATGAATTCTTTAGTCTCCTGCTGGAGATTGTATCAGCCAGGCTCCCTCAACCAGAATCACTACAGATGTTATAAGAATGAAGGGTTTAACGCAGGTATTAGGGCATCCATAAGTGTGAGGGTTGCTGAGGGAGTGGAGGTCCTGAAAGCTGCAGCTGGAGGACTAGAGAAATGGTCGCTCAAGTCTTGATCCTGCAGAACTGAGCAGGAGAAGCTAGAGGTTGCCAGAAACTCAAAGAAGCCACAGAGTCTACCACCAACAGTGGGCTGCAAATTGGGAGCTGGTAGAGAGATCTGTGAAACTGCCACATCTGACCATTGGAATAAAAATGTTCATGTTACTTATGCACTCCAAATCTTAAGCAAACTGTGGCCTGGAACCATACAAGGAAGGGGGTTCTGGGAAACGTGGTTCCAGCCTCAGATGGGCACTATGGTGGCAGTGAGTCGAAGAGAGACCATACAACCCGGATATAAGCCTGCCTGGCAGATTCCAGAAGCTGAACTGAGGAAGGGGGCTGGGAGTCTCATTGTTGAGAACATGGACTTAAATTTAACCCCTCTTTTTAGCATGGCACCCAGTCCTCCCTTGGCTGTGCCTAATGTCTCTCCAGACCTTCTCTGAGTCAGGCTCTCCAGAGAGTGAAACTTGTGTTGGGGAGCAAGTGGAAAAGACGGGAATTAAATTGATCCCTATGCTTACATCTCAGCAAATCCTCCTGTTTTCAGTCTTACCTATGTCCAGTGGTAACTGCACCTCCAACTCCTGGGCCTTTCTGCTGTTCTGCACAGGGGTCAGACTGCTTCTTGCAGGCTTTCTTCTCTGGGATCCTGAGTGTCAGCTTTTTCTGCTCTGCTAAGTTTGATTACTACATATCTGTCCACTTGCTGAGATGCTGTTGACAGCTCTCATCTGCTGTGTCCACATTCTCATTCTCTTCATTCTTATTGGCTTGTACTTACTCCTTTGTTATCATATTAATAGGATTTCAGAAGGAAATAGAGACAAGCCTGTGTGTTCACTGTGTGTAACTGGAAGATTTTTTGAGATAAAGTAAATAGTATGAAGTAGTACAAAGAGCTCCACGTCGGGTGACCTGGGCTGAGTTCCAGCCATCTTACCATTTTCCTTTTATGGAACCCAGTTTCCTCATCTCTAAAACCAGTTGGGTCCCACTGGGGTTCCTTTTAATACTCTGATGAAACCTGTGGCCCCTTTCCCTTAGAAAGAAGAGTACAATTGCACATACATACAAAATTGAATTATTTTAGAAGGGTCACAAGTCCCCAAGCCCTTCTCTGTACCCTCCAAGGGTATTCAACTCAAGTTCAAAACCTCTGGCCTAGATCATCTCTGGGGTCACTTTTAGATCTGACATCCTGATTCTCAAAACTATAAAGTTTAAATGTAATAGATTTCAGAGATGACATTGCAAGCTGGCTTTTAAAAAAGTTAATGAAATAGTTTTTAATGTACTGTTCATCAGGAAGCAAAAAATGTTGAAGAGTCCAGGTGTTAGTCTGCATTCAGTTCAGTGAGTTCAAGGGGCTTAGGGATTTAGGCAGCTTGTGGACTTCTAGATGGCTAATCAGCATGGCTAGTGGAAGGAGAGTGACCAGAGCTCAAAGAGACCCTGTTTCATGTGCTCACCATGGAAAACACCTAAGTCAGGACAAGACATCTCAACAGAGGCATGGCCAGCAGGCAGCCAGTGTAGTTCATGGTATGTTAGCAGTGGCCTTCTTGACTCAGGGTGCATTCTCCACAGCTGGTAGTTTTGAGTGAGATGTCAAGAAATGATCTAAACTAATCTACAGACCAGGTAGTAGCATCACTGTGTACCCAAGTGACACCAAATTATTTCTGGTCTTCATTTCCAGCTGTTCAGGACCTGAAGGGCAGCACAGCTTCTGAGATTCTATGCATGTTACACCGTCTGCGTAAGGAGCAAGATGACCTCCTTGGGGCTGCAGGTAAGTGGCTGACAAACAGATCTGTTTTCTCTATTGCTGATAAAGCTAAGGCATGAGGAGGACACAATCTTTGCCTAGGTCAGGACGAATCATTAAGGAATGGTCTCTACTAACCATCTTCCAGGAAATTGGAGAAGTGTTACAGTTACAGGCCTTTATCTCTGGACCTCTGAAGTTAGCTTAGGTCACCCCTGTGATGCTAGACACCTCATTTAATATCTGGTTGAGGCTATTTGGAACCCAGACGTACTGCCATAGTGGGAGCATTATTGAATGTACAGATGCCACATACCTTTGACCTTGGTGCCATCTTTCTTTGCGTCAGTAATTTAGTTCTCATTTAATATCTGGTTGAGGCTATTTGGAACCCAGACGTACTGCCATAGTGGGAGCATTATTGAGTGTACAGATGCCACATACCTTTGACCTTGGTGCCATCTTTCTTTGCGTCAGTAATTTAGTTCACCTTTTTCTTTTCCATGCTGTAAGTTTCTTTAGAGAATTGAGTCAACTGAGTAGAAGTTATGTTGATTATTTCATACAGCATTTATTGAAAGCAGCAGCTCCAGCCAATCATTCTGTTAAAAAGAGGCATTGATACTGATTTTTAACAGTATTTATATTCATTATATAGCTGGGAAAACAGAGGCCTCAGTTCAGAAGGGTGAACTGTTTTCTCAGGTCTCAGGACTTACCTAGTTGGTTGATGAGGGCTGAGCAGAACCCATCCCTCATCGAGGGCTGAGCATCTTCTCTATTCTGTTCCATCAGGTAGAATGACCACCTGTTGCAATGGGCTTTGATTTATTTTCAAGAATGGAGTTTAGAATGCCACAGAAATTGCGTTTTGTTAGTAAGTTGACTGCAGGATTTTGGGGCGTTGATTTTTTAATTCCCATGACCTGCTTCTAGAGAAGCCCCACACCCGTCATTTACTCACTCTGAAATTGCGTTTTGTTAGTAAGTTGACTGCAGGATTTTGGGGCATTGATTTTTTAATTCCCATGACCTGCTTCTAGAGAAGCCCCACACCCGTCATTTACTCACTCTCTTCTCTTTAAGGGCCAAGGAACAACTTTAGCCAACTGTTTGGAACCAGCCTGTTTTGAAAAGGCTTTTTCCACTCAGGTGGCCTTCCTGCCGAATGGCCAACCCTGCCCACTACGTGGAAACAATAGACGACTGCCTCAGAAGGGAGTGAGCTGGCACCACACTGGTATGTGGGTGCGGTCAGGAAGCTTTGGGCCAAATTGTGCAGACTTGCTGTCTCAGGATTAGCATTTCTAAAGCCAGAGAAAAGATGAAGGGCAGTAGGCGTATAACCCTACCTCCTGGGAGATGAAATGGGTCTGTAGGTGGACAAGGACCTTGTTCATAAAAAGTCACAGGAGGAAGCCAAAGAGGAGGAGGATTGGAAGGATAGCGGGGCTTCTATTGCTTCTGCAAACTCTGCTTTCGTGAAGGAGAAAAGTTGTGCGCCAGATTATCGCCCGTACCAATCTGTATCAACCTGAATGTGTTGGACACCACCCGCTATGGGTTGGCAGGAGATGGTGTAGGCCTGGAGACGTTGAGTAACCAATACTGTGCCAAAGGCTTGATGTGGCAGGAGGTGACAGGACAAAGGTATCAGAGCGTGCCAGTTGGGCGCCAGCCTTCTTTGCTGTCAGGACTGGTTTCAGAAAAAAGGACAGCCGTTGGGTATACTTTTGCAGGAGGCATTTTTACTCTGTGCAAACAGCTGCCTCTCCCTTCAGGCTTCCTTCCTGTGACTGAACAGGCCAGAGAGGAAGGTCAAGGGCAGGCGGGAGAACAAGGACAAAGGCATGAACTGTGGATTGTACGTAGACGTGTTCTAATCCTAGCTCACTGACTGACTTTCTGGATATGTCAGAAAACAAACAAACAAAAACATTAGAGAATGGGGGTGGGAATGAGGCCAGGAGAAATATAAAATGAACAGAGCCTCAAAAACAAAAGTCAACAGATATGAGATTCTTGGGGGACCCTAGCTGACTTTGACATGGCCTTGGAAAGGGTCCTGATGCCACTGACCAGGCATGAAAAAAACCCCACTAGCCTCATTTTTCCTATATAAGAGGTCAGATCCATAGCAGTACCTTGTTGAGATGTCTGGAAAGTGAGAACAACTATAAAGAGAAAAAGAAGGCTTGTGGACACATATATTGGTCTTTTTTTAATCTGAAGACGCTGTGACTGGTAAAGATGGGCTTCCCTGGATGAGCTCTCCCTGAGCTCA
>NW_007729867.1:299779-304357 GCF_000696425.1 Galeopterus variegatus
AATCTGAAGACGCTGTGACTGGTAAAGATGGGCTTCCCTGGATGAGCTCTCCCTGAGCTCACGCCTCTGCTCCCAGCAGCAAGAATTCCTCAGTGCTGTAGAACGTGGGGTCTGCTGAGGTGTTAAGAGTGTTCCAAACTAATCTGAAGACGCTGTGACTGGTAAAGATGGGCTTCCCTGGATGAGCTCTCCCTGAGCTCAGCCTCTGCTCCCAGCAGCAAGAATTCCTCAGTGCTGTAGAACGTGGGGTCTGCTGAGGTGTTAAGAGTGTTCCAAACGAACAGGACACGTGATTAGCTCCTCTTTGCCTTCTGAAGTGCAACATCATCCTTGGAAGCAGCCATCCCTCTTTCCTCTAGTAGCTGAGCAATAATTTGGTTGAATAAAGATTTATTGAGCACATACAATGTTCCAGGCACTATCGAGGCACTGAAAGAGAGTTTCCCTATAACTTGCCCAGAACTCTGCTCCTCAGGCCATTCCCACCTCAAGATACTGGTTTGAGCAGTTAAACTGATTGCAAGTGCCATCTTTCTAAGCTTTTTAAAAACCATGCTGTTCTCCTGGACAAAGTTGATGTCTGGCCCAACATGCCACAACCTTCTTTCTAAAGTACTTTTTTAAGTTCTGAGAAATGGGTCCCAGGAGGGGTGGGGAAAATCCTGATGTTTAATTAGATGGAAGACCCTCTGATCCTGCTGCTGACCAGCATTCTCCTAGGTCGGCCAAAGGAAAGGTTCGGCATACAAGTTCATCCCTCCTGCACATGTTCCTGCATATTCCGGTTTGCACCACCTCCGCATGCTAATCTCTCCGCATACTTGTGTGTGCAGACAGTGGGTGGAGATGAAGCGGTGGTTCATGTCCATAGAGCACATTAAACACTATCTGCCCCAACCTGCCTGTGACTGTCCTCTCCCTGGTTGGCAGTCCTTGGAGGAACAGACAATCCACCCAAACTCCCAGCAAGCAGGGACTCCCAAGATTCATGACTAGGATCTCATAGCAAAGCGGAATTCATTTCTAAAACCACATTTATAGCTGACTGTATTCCATCAACTCAGATATGTCTGGCCCTGGCCTGAAAAGAAGGTGAGTGGAAGGTCAAACCCAGAGCTCAGGACTCTGGAGAATTCTCTCTGGTTAGCTTCCAAATCAAACCGGACCACTGTCCTGTCATAGTATTTCTAATATGTGGCATCGATGGTAACACATGGTACATTCTGCTTTGCATTAGAGTCACTCATATTCAGGTTCTTATCACCTCGGAGTCTGTAAGCGTCTTGATTCAAGGTCCATATTTCCAGCACATGCCTAACATAATGTAGATATTCCATGTTGAGTTGAATTGGCATGAAAAGCGCTACTTTCCCACAAATTCTGTCTTCAGAGGATGGAGGATTAGCCTATGATAAAGCCTTATGTAAATGCACATTTGCTGGACATCAGTAATGAAGCAGCACACTGAAGTCAGGAGCACCCATGCTGAAAGCAGAAGCCTCTGTGTGGTCACTGTCCTAGTAAACTGGGATATACCTATTGTCATTCCCCCTAAATGGGAAAAAATATTGTGCTTGGCCTGCCTTCAGTTTACTTTGGAGCCAGATTGTTTTCTACTATTCAAAAAAATTACTCATATTTAGATGGAGTTAAAGAACTGGGAAATCTAATTTGTAAATTTTAGCCACAAATTCTCCCCAAATCTTATTCCTTGAAAGGAGCTCAAGGGAATAGATAATCTCTATATCTTAAATATGTGGTCAGTAGAATTACAGAAGGGAGGAGGGGCATTGCATGTCACTTCTATCCCACAACTATGAGAGTTTGAATCTACTGCCATCGTAGGGGTTGAATTTTCAATATTAGAGGATTCAGCACCATGGTCAGAGCCAAAAGAGATAACAAACGTGGCCTGAAGTAAATCTTCTCTGTAGGAGGAAAATAAAGGGAATCTTTAGAAGAAGAATTCTCCATCTTCCCCCACTCTAATGGCCACCAAGCCAGTGCTCAGGTCAGGCAAAGAACAAACCCTAGAACTCCCAACTCCATGTTACGATAGGCCCCATCCTGTCTTCAGGTGTTGCCTAGACTGGGACCCAGGTCTACAACCATAGGTCTCAATCTGAACTTATCCCATAACTGTCTTTCTGACTTTGGAGGCAAGTGCTTTCTTCATGTTCTGTGAAATGGAGGGAGCCGTTATATCTCTTAGCTGTGCAGGGTTTTTTTGTTTGTTTTGGTTTTGGTTTTTTGTCTCTCTTAGGTGTGTTAATCCAAATATCTGAGCGATCCTCCAAGAAAAAGAAGGTAGGAGACTGACCTTGAAGGCCCTCTAGGAAGATCTCCTGGCCCTAGAATTATTCCTCTGCCCACCATTCTTTAATGGCCCTTTGAAGGGAAAGACTAAACCATCAGAAGTACAGGCAGACCTAGAGGGCAGGTGGCACTGGAGGACAGAGGGGAAGGGAGCCAACACCTGCTGAGCAGCGCTGTGAGCCAGGTGTGAAAGGTGACCTCCCTGGTTTCATCCTCACGGCAGCCAATGGAGGGGAGTGTCTCTCTCTAGCTCCCTTTCACAAGTACGTGTGCACAGACACGGGGGCCATGCATGGCACAGGTGAAGACCATTCTGGTTAATAATCGGTGTGCCTCACCTGACGGGATGCATGCGTTCCTAAAGAGATACATGAAGTTAAGCTACAGATCAAGTCCGACTGATCTGAATTTTAATTTTGGACTTACCCTGTCAAAATTTCTGTCACCCTATAAAGTAAAGAAACAATGGAGGAAAAGCAGACAATCAGCTTCATGTTTTGTTCCTTGGTTTCTATGGCCATGTCACTGCAGGATATATAATGTGTTTTCCTTTTAAAAATAATCCTATGGGGGGGCCTGTGGCTCACTCGGGAGAGTGTGGCACTGGTAGCACCGAGGCTGCGGGTTTGGATCCTATATGGGGATGGCCGGTGCGCTCACTGGCTGAGCGTGGTGTGGACGACGCCAAGCCAAGGGTCAAAAAATAAAAATAAAATAATCCTATGGAATAGATTAGAAAGCGCATTATTCATGCCAAGTTTTTTTCTTATTTTAAAGTTTAGAATCTAGCAAAGTGATTAATGAAATCCTTACACTGGGAACAGAAGATGTTAAACGAAGCACCTGGTAGCGGATGACTTACTGGTCATCTGACCTGTACTGGTAGAATGTATAAGACTGAAACTGCAGTAAATGAACACTACAGAGTGACCTGAACACACACGTGCACACCCACCCTCTTCGGTTGCTTTTTTAAAAAATTCTTTAAAATGTATATTGTTTATTTTCCTTAATGACATATGTGCAGTTGATTGTGTATGTTATACCTTAATAAAGCTGCTTTTAAAGGCAAGTTGCAGAATGATAACAGTATGATAGCATATACTGAAAGTTTAAAAACATGTAAAGAAATGTTATATTTTTATAATATGTATCAATGCTAATAAAAATATAGTCTAGAAGATAAATGCCAAATTTCTGATAAGATTGTCTCTGGAGAAGGGACTGTGTGATGGATGTGAGGGAAGGGGTGGGGGAAGGGGTGGAGCTGGCCCACTTAGTTCCTTCCCTGGCCTGGTTGCGGAGGGCACACACCACCCTCTTTGTTTCCTAGTGTTGATACACTGCAGGCACAGTCTCAGTGACACAGTGTTCTTGGGAAGTAGATCGGTGACTACCTTCCATAGCTCAGGCTTTCTTCACAGGACGTATTAGTTAGCTAATTACTGTGAGTTGAGTACCTTGGTGTGTTCTTCAAGACCTCCATTAAACTTTCCCTTTTTATTCTACTTGCAAATTCCAAAACCAGATGCTGCTTTTATGGAAAAGCCTAATTGCTATGGAATCTAATGTATGTCCTACTTCTATATCCAAATCTCCTCCTTCCTGTTTAATTGATAGCATTCCCATGACTCACCTTTAGGTTATGGGCTGGAAGGGACCACACCTCTTTTGGTCCCACCCATACATTTTGCTAAGTGTCTTTAACTCTGGAAAAGAGCATTCACGAATTATGTTAATAATATGAGACATTAAAAGAGACTTGTCTTACAAACACTAACCAGTAAATGACAAATTAGATTTTTGTTTATTTTTTTAGCTCATGTGCTTGTCTCCCACATCCCATGGCCTATACTTACATGATTTTCTGCACTTTTGTGGCATGAGGCATGCCTGGAAAACTCATCATAAGATAAGCATGTGCCGAGTTAATATTCACCAATTGTAATATTTCAAATTCTTTTTGAATTAGCAAAAAGGAACAAAGAGAAGTAAAACTTAGTTACCTAATGGGCTCTATGAAATGAACAAAATGGTGACCTGTAGAGCAACGAAACGTGGGAACTCTGTGTTCTGTGTTCTTTGAGATGGTGCTTATTTCTGAATAAGTTATCGGCTTTCACCCTATTTGATGTCACTGTTAAAAATAATGTCTATGAAATCCACATTCCAAATAACTCTTGTGGCATATATATCTCTTCTTCTCTTTTCCCATTCTAACAGAATACCTGTGTTGTTCTGAGGATGAGAGAATATGTCCCA
>NW_007729867.1:305776-320349 GCF_000696425.1 Galeopterus variegatus
TAATGGATAAGAATACTGTGACATAGTTTTAAGATTAACATGAAAAACAAAAGCAAAACCCAGATCCACATACCCACATGGTAAGCTGGAGCTAGCTCATGAGAGCTGTGTGTTAAAACTTAAGGAGTTTTGCAGGCTGGTTGGCATTACGACTGTAGTTTAGGATAAGTCATAGACATTGGCAAAAGCTACAAATCACCCCCTTACCCTCATGGCAAGAGCTGGTTGTTAATTAAGTATTTTCCAGCACGTCACTGGATAGATTTCAAAAAAGCAGTATTTACTTAAAAAGGTAATTTTCAGTGGGGGTGGAAATAGGGAATTTTTAATTACTATAAAGTTTTATAGCAAGATGAATTAGTTGCAGAGATGTGCAGAGCATAGTATGTAGTCAGCAATACTATAATATGCACTTAAAATTTTAAGATAGTAGATCTCATGTTAAGTCTTCTTACCGCATACAAACACACAAAACCCAAAATGAAAAAAAAAAGACATAAACTTTTGGAGGTGATGTATCTATTAACTTGATTGTGGTGATGATTTCACAGTGTAGGCATATGCCCAAACTCATCAAATTGTATACATGACATATGTGCAGTTGATTGTGTATGTTATACCTTAATAAAGCTGCTTTTAAAGGCAAGTTGCAGAATGATAACAGTATGATAGCATATACTGAAAGTTTAAAAACATGTAAAGAAATGTTATATTTTATAATATGTATAAATGCTAATAAAAATATAGTCTAGAAGATAAATGCCAAATTTCTGATAAGATTGTCTCTGGAGAAGGGACTGTGTGATGGATGTGGTGAAAGGAAAAAGGAGGGTTGGACTTTTTACCTATTATGTTCTATTTATTTTATCTTAAAATACATGAAGCCAAAAAAGCTAAGTGTTAACATTGGTGAATTCTGGGTAGTAAGTATAAAAATGCTTATTGGTCTCTTTGCTTATCTCTGTTATTTAAATTTCAAAATAAAGGCAAAAAACATGAAATGGAAGTCAAAGAAAAATTGCGTATTATTTTGGATTGACTCTTGGTGAGGGTGTGCAGAATCATACGTTGCTGGCAGGAGTGTAAAATGGTGCAGCCACTGTAAAAAACAGTTTAGCAGTTCCTCAAAAATAAAAAACAATTACCATATGACCCATCAACCTGAGACAATTAAGAATGTGTGTTCAAACAAAACCTTATACACAGAGGTTTATAGTATTTTTCATCACNTTCTCTTTTCCCATTCTAACAGAATACCTGTGTTGTTCTGAGGATGAGAGAATATGTCCCACTAAAATACTTGCCAAACACATGGGGTGGCCTTGTGACACAGGTTGGTCAGTGAAGCTAACAGAAGTCTTCTGGGTATGACATGAAAGCTCTTGTGTTCCTGATCCGGTCCTGCTCCTTCTTCTTGCCTTGAGTGCTGATGTGAATCCAGGAGCTGCAGCAGCCATATTGCAACCCTGAGTTGTTGAGCATGAGAGTTATAGCCAACAGCGAAGGATGGCAGAGAAAGATAGTAGGCAGCTGGGTCCAGGATGGCACCAGTGTCTCCTTTACCAGCTCCAGACTTCTTGTTGCTTGAATAAAACGTCTCCCACACTTAAGCCATTGTTAATGATTTTTTTTTTTTTGTAAAGGCAATGGTAACTGATTCAACCTTGCCACATATCTTAGTTTCTGTTTCTAAATCCCCAAAATTAAAGTTACACATTTATCTTAAATTCAGGGAGAAGCTAAGTAGACATGTTGCCCTACTTTGGGGTTTGGAGCTGGAAAATAAGTTTGTGTGTTCAAACAAAACCTTATACGCAATAGCCTGTTGTACTCATTACGATCAACTGGAGATGGTCAGATAAACATCAGCGTTAAATGTAAAAAATGAAACAATAAACATATAAGTATTTACATATGTCAGGATGAGGGGCAACTGCCCATAAAATCAATGGAATTATACCTCTTAGACGGGCAAAAATCATGAAGTCATCTGACAACACCAAGTACCGGCAGGCTTGTAGGGGAATGGGATCTCTCATCAGCAAGGGACTGGGGCAGCTACTTTGGAGAGCAATTTTTCCACATCTAGGAAAGTGGATGATGAACATACCCTATTCTCCATAAACTCCTGCACGTGTGCACAAGAGATGGGTAGAAGAGTGTTTACTGTAGCCCTGTTTTATAACAGTGAAGACCTAGAGAGAGTCTAAGTGTCCATCAATCGGATAATGGATAAGAATACTGTGACATAGTTTTAAGATTAACATGAAAAACAAAAGCAAAACCCNTTTCTTGTCACCTTGTTCTAAAAGTCACTGCCCAAACGTTTTCCTTCCCTAATACACTTCCGAAATTTTAAGCTGGAAGAGACCTCCTGTGAAGGTGGAGGAATGTGGAGACAAACAAGGGGCATCTGGGCCCCGATGAAGAGCAGCCTGACGAAAAGTAGAACTGTCTGCCATGATGGAGATGTCTTATATTTGCATTATCCAGTATGGTAGCCTCAGGCCATATGTGTCTACTGAGCACTTATTTGAAATATTGCCAGTGCAACTGAGCAGTGCACTTTTAAATTTTAGTTAGTTTTAATTAAAATTCAAAGCTACATGTGGCTGGTGGCTACCATATTGGACAGCGCAGCCGAGCGGTCTTCCCAACACATACTTTGGGGAGGGAGTGCTCTGAACAAGTGGACTCAGGATCCTCTTGCTACTGAGTGCTCTAAATATGAATTATTAGCAGTCTGAAGAGTTGGGTGGGGTCAGAAAGAAAGATGGCACCTAGACCCTAAAATCCTGGTGGAGGACCTTACCCACTTTAGCAGGGGATCTAATCTGGTAAGCAGTGAATTAGAGCATCCTTTGCAGAAAACACTTTTCATTTAAATAACACATTATCATTTATCATATTTGGCTATCATTGTATTAGCCAAATATGTATAATAAATCCCTGTCTGGTAGTCACATACAACTCTAGGAACAGAACTAAAACTTCCCATTTTTGATCTCTTTCCAAAGGTGGGATTTTTGTTCTGTTTTGTTTTTATTTACTTTAGTTTTTGATAAGATTTAAAAGAAAATCCAGCTACTAGGGAGCTTTATAAATAGGAAAAAATAACATTTGTTATGTTTGTCTTAGACTTTTATTCAAGGGATTAGAAGCGAGTAGAACTTGGAAAGTAGAAATACCGCATATTGGAAATTATGGCAGAAGAATATTGAGCAAGAAATAATTTGGCATTTGGTTCCCAGCATGAATGTGTACACTTAATCCCATTTGCTCCTATTTAGGAAGGAAATGTGCTTTGCTGAGCTAAGCCACAGACTCAAAAGCTCTGGGGCAACCACCATGCCTCCCCTCCAATGACTGGGCACCGTCCGCCTCAGTGGTCCTCACCTGCTTCACCTGTGCTGGGGAAGCAATACTTTCTGGCGTTTCTTTGAGGGAGAAGGTCAGAATCATTATAAAGCATTTTAACAAGTGCAAAGTACCTTTCAGTAGAAGTTACAAATGCTTACTTACTTGATTTTCCCTTTTGGTGGAGGGGGATAATGAAGCATTGAGTATAATGTGGAAGTGGTTTAATAGCAAAATTACAACTGAGTCTTTAAAATAAAAATAAGGAATTTCACAAAATGATCTCAAGGTAAGAAAAGTACTTTTTGTTTTCATATGGCAGTTTTTAAGAGTTAATATAGACTGAAAGGGAAGTGAGTGGTTGCGGTAGACATTGTGAGTAGCTTTCAAATAATGATTGTGACCTGAGTCATTTCTGAGAAGTAAGTAAACAAATTCTTTCAGTTTGGCTTCTGGGTTTCATTGCTCAAATCCATCTGCTTGTACGTATTAGAAGGCGCCATCACACATTATTCTGGAAATGGTCACCCTGAGTCAGACTGAGTAATCACAGTTAATAAGTTTCATTTCCTTCTGTTAGTGGATTGAATTATGTCCCCCAAAACTCACTGCAGCTTGAATTGTGTCCCCCAAGTTTTATGTGTTAGAAACTTAGCCCCCACTGTGACTGTTGATAATTGAAAGGTGGAGCCTTGAAGAGGTGATTAGATTGTGGGACCCTGCAGCAGTGAATGGATTAAAAATGGTGGTCAGGGGTGTGGTTCTGAGGGCTTTAAAAGAAGAGGAGAGTCTGTCTCTCCTCCTCTCTTCTCTCTTCTTCCACCGTCTTGCAACGTGAGACTCCAGGTCACTGTCGCCACCACCAGATGGACTTTGGACTTCCCAGCCTCAAAAACTGTAAAGAATAAATGTCGTTTTTCTTTGTAAATTACCCAGTCTCAGGTATTCTGTTACAGCAACACAAAATGGACTAAGACACCCTCTCATTTGTTTTTCACTCAATCCTCTGTATCTATCCAACTTTTTTCTTCTTCCCTCAGAGCTGTTTGAGCACATGAGTATCATCCTTAATCCTAAAGAGCAAGAAGGAAATTTCCTAGAATAGGGTGCCTCATGATTTATTGTCCATACTGAGGCATTTAAGAAAATAGAAGGAGACCATTTTAATAATCATACTGTGGCAACAAGTACACTGATCACCCTAAGTAAAGAAATAAAAAACATATGAAAATGTGGTCAATCTCATTAGTTATCGAAACAAAAACAAAATGAGACCATCACACACCCACCAGGTTGGCACAACTTAAAAAGTACGACAATTCCAAGTGTTGGTAAAGACATGTAGCAACTGGAACTAATACTCTTGGGAGTATGAGTTTTACAACCACTTTTGAAAACAATTTCACATTATCTAGTAAAGATGAATATGCACATTTCCTATAATTCATCAACTTCACTCCCATCAGATATAGGAATACTGGAATATTCATAGAAACATTGTTTATAAAAGCCTAAAACTGGGAACAACACAAATATACCTCAACATTAAAACAGATACATTTAAATAATAGCTATATTCATTAATATAGATAAACCTTACAAACATTGCATTTATTGAAAGTAGCAAGTCAAAATGCATACAGCCATTTATATAAGTTCAAAATAGCTGAAACTGAGCAAGGATGCATGCTTAGAGGGTAAAACTATAAATGAAAGTGTGGGTATTATTAACCCAAAAGTTAGGATGGCAGTTAGCTCCTTGGGAAGGAGGGACACATTAAGGAGGGGCTTCTCAGGTATTGGAATTATTTTATTTCTTAACCTGGGTGATGCATGCACAGAGATTCATTATCCCTCAAATTAGAAAAACTGTGTGAACTAAATGATATAATGAGTGTGATAGCTATTATAGCTACTTGCCTTTGGGCACCTAATGGGATTGTTCTTTCTGGCTTTCTGTGATGGGATAGGGACATGTAACCAGTTCTGGCCAATGAATTGTGAGCAGGATTGACATGTTGTTTCCAGGCCAAGCACTGGTTGACACTGCAGGGCCCTCCAGAGCCCTCTTTCCCTCTGACATGGTGACTGACATTGTTCCAGATAGCAGCTGCTCCATCAGCCTGGGGTCAGGAAAGCATGGATCGGGTTCCTCAGCCAGCCTGCCACATGGAGAATGAGCAAGAAATAAACCTTCATTGTTTTAAGCCACTGCAATTTGTTGTGATAGCATAACCCAGCCTTTCCTGATGATACAGAGAGTGGCAGGGAGTGGAGGGGAGGGTTCAGGGAAGTCAGATAACATGTGAGATGAGACCTGGTTAATGAAAGAGAGTCCGTCATGGAAAAAGCTAAAGAGCATTTCCAGCAGAGGAAACTGCCAAGCACAAAGACCCTGAAGTAAGAATGATTTCTGAAGAACAGAGAATGCCAAGAGGGGAGTGTAATAAGAAGAGGAGAAAATAAAAAATGTGATCAGAGTGGTTGGCAGAAGCCAGAGCATGTACAAATTGTAGACTATGGTCAAGAACTTGGAGTTTGTTCCTAGGCAGCCCCTGATGGGTTCAGGTAGGAGTTGTAGACTATGGTCAAGAACTTGGAGTTTGTTCCTAGGCAGCCCCTGATGGGTTCAGGTAGCAGGATGACATGACACAGATCACATTTTAAAGGGGTAGTTCTTGCTGCTGTGTGGAGGATGTATTGGGGAGGACAATGGACTCACAGAGCCCACCGAGAAAGCTAGCAATCGTGAGAGATTATGGTGACTTGAACTTCAATGGTAGCAGGCAAAATAGATGTGGAATTTTGAGGGCATATGTTTTGCAAGTGCATCTGACAAAACTTACAGAAAGATGGAAAATAGGAATTGAAGGAGAGAGAGGGATCACAGATGACTCCTATGTTTTTAGTAGAGCGACTGAGTATATGATGAGATTATTTACTGAAATGGGGGACAAACGAGAACAGATTTGAAGAGAGGGAATGGAGTCTTAGCTTTCGCTATCAGACATCCATGTGCATATGTTAAATGAACCACTAGATAGACGAACCCGTCTCTCGGGAATCAACAGAGCTGAAAATGTATATATTTGGGAGTCATTAGCATATAAGGGATATTTAAGTCAAGGGAATAGATTAGATCCCCTAGAGACATACTATGTATAGAAAAAAGATGTGGAGATAGGAGAAAAGACTGGCAAATGTATGGTCACAGGAGCCGAAAGAAGAATGTGTGTTTCAAATGCTTTGAGAGGTTGAGTGAGACATACGAGTAATGAGAGTGTTGGACAAATAGAGGCCATCGGCAGCTTCGACCAGAGAAGTTCCAATGGAATTATAGTGCGGAGGGAAGTCAGATGGAGGGAGCTGAGGAGAAAATGAAGAAAATAAAAGAATAAAGGGAATTCTCCTGGTAAGTTTTACTCTAACAGAGAACAAACATGAGATGGAGACTGGAGCAGACACAGTAAAGGGAGATTTCGTTTCTTTTAACGGGAGATACTAGAGCGTGTTTGTTTGCTGATGGTGATTGAGCAGCGAGGAGTGAACTGATGACACAGGAGATTAAGTGGGTAATTCACAAGGGAAGAGATGGGTCTGATCCGGAAGAAGAGAGATCCTTTATCCAAGGATGCACAATGCAGGTAGGTGTCGGTTTGACTGGTGGAGCTGTGAGGGAGTGCTTCTTGATTTGTGGCTATTTTCACTGACTTATGAATAAAATAAATGGAATAATATTTGGTGGAACTGAATAAAGACATGAAACTGCATATGGTAAAGTTTTCTGTGAAACAATAAATTAATGGAAAGCAATCAACCCCTATATATTCTTTGGTCAATATTAAAATTTAAGGGTAAAGAATGAATCCTGTGATCACATTAGTGCAAAATAAAATTTATAAACAAGAGAAAAAATCAGACTTCATTCTGGTCCAGCCATGATGGAATAGCTTATATCAGATTAATTCTCCTACTGGAAACAACTTTAAAATATGTTCAATAGTCATTTTTAACTGTTTAAAGTATTTGGGGAACGTGTAAGCAAGGCAGAATTTCAGGGGCTACTATACCTGAGACAAGGGAAACACATTGAGGTGAATTTCACATTTATCTGCTTTTCCCTTGAAGGCATTTGCTATTTCATAGTAATAGAGTCCACGTAGAAACAGCAGATAGAATCTATGAAAGACTTTTTTCATAACTGAGATGATGCAATTGCTTAAGTAGAAAATTCAAAAGAATCAACAGATAAACTGTTAGACTTAATCAATGAATTCACAAGGACACTGGATACAAGATTAATATTAAAAAGTCAATTATATTTTTATGCACCACCAACAAAACATTAGAGAACAGAATTTTTAAAAACCAGGCTAGCTTTATATTCTGTCACAGTATGTGATGTCAGAAAATAAGAGAATATTGTCTAAAAAGTTTTGAGGGCAAATGCTTGTGATCTGGCAAAATATTAAAAAGTCAATTATATTTTTATGCACCACCAACAAAACATTAGAGAACAGAATTTTAAAAAACCAGGCTAGCTTTATATTCTGTCACAGTATGTGATGTCAGAAAATAAGAGAATATTGTCTAAAAAGTTTTGAGGGCAAATTCTTGTGATCTGGCAATTTTTTTTTTCTTGTATGAAGCATTAGAAAGACATTCTTAGATATGCAAGGTAGTGCTTCTTTAAATGATGAACTTTGGAGGAATTCTTGATTGTGGCTATTTTTCACTAAAAATTATTTGATGTTGTACTTGCAAGATGAATCAAGATAAAGAGTTCACGAATGATAAAAGCAGTTTGAAAAGATGAGCAGTAAGCATCAAATGATTTGAAAACAAGTTACTGTAAGATACCTTTAAGTGTATTTATAAAATATACTTTTTAGGCATATGTACAAAGTATAATTTTTAGAGTAACAAATGGACAAAAATAGTAGGTGGATCATAATACAGTTGAAAGGCAGAAGATAATTTTTTCAAATATAATATTTCATTTACTAGTCAGTAGGGAATTATGGATTTAAGTATATTTTTAGCTTTTTCTTAAAGTATTTGCACATATAAACATGCATGTATGATAAGTGTACAACTCTTGAGTTTTCACAAAGTGAACACACACTTGCAACCATCACATAGATCAAAAGACAAAACATTATTAGCATCTTACAAAGTACATTTTTAAAAATTAAAAGTAGTAACTAGTAGAACAAAATTAAAAAACACAAATCTACTGTAAAAAAAAAGGTGCAGTAATAAAGAAATTACAATTCTCTTAAATCAACAGAAGAGGGTGCTCTGGAACTATGAAATACAGTAAACCATCAAAAATCCTTAACGTTGCCTGTTTTTGCTGGTCCAGGAGAAAACAGGGCATTCAGAGACATGGGAAATGGCAGACAGCAACCAAACAAAGTTGCTATATAAAGGGAACATAAAGTAAAAATCAAAGCATTTCAGCTAATAAAAATTCCGTCCTACAGAATGAAGCAGAAATTGATACACACTACCAACCCAAGTTATACATTTTTGTACATTTGCAGATATGAAAAAATACCTAGAATCACAAATTCAAAAACTCAGAACAGGAATAGACAAAAAAGAAAACAAACAAAAAAAGCAAACAGAAACCCCAGAAAGATATAAAATGAGGGTCATGAAATAATGGTAGGAGAACTTCATTGGACCAACACTCCTGCAAATAACCATAAATTCAACTCGAAATATAAAAACAAACTACTTGAAGGCCCTGGAGAACAACCAAAAGAAGGCAAAAGCAGGAGAGGGGTTGATACTTGGCAGAAGAGAATAGCACTGTGTAAGTTTTCCATTTTGTTGGCCTTTTAGCCCAAGGGCAGCCCACAGTCCTACTTGTGGAGTTGACTAAAACTTGGGTTGAAATCCACAATCTTACTAGCTTGGAGAATCAAAGGGCAGAGTTTGAGGCAACCACAGCAGATATAAAGGTGGGGTGGTTGTGTGCTGAATTGTGTTTCCCCCAAACTCGCATGCTCACGTCGTTGGAAATAGATCATGCAGAATTACTTAAAGATGAGGACATAGTGGAGTGAAGTGGCTCCTAATTCAATATGACTGGTGTTCTTTAGGGGAAATTTGGACACAGAAATGCACACAGGGAGAATGACAAGTGAAGATTAAAGTTAACTGCAAGAACACATTTTCAATAATTGCTGAACATCAAAAAAAATTTTAAAGAGCAAAGAAAACAGCATAAATAGAGAAAGGAACATATTAAATAAAACAAAACACAGTAAGTACAACATTAAAATATTTATTGAACCAAATATGTCACTCATTTCAATACATGTCAATAAAAACTCATGTAGTAAAAGAAAAAGATTCTCAGGTTGACTCACAAAACAAAACTCAACTCTGTGCTGTATTGAGATACACCTGAATCAAAGTGATTCAGAATGGCTAAAAATAAAGAGATATATAAAGGTACAGCAGACAAACAAAACAATAAGAAAGCAGAAATTGGGACTCACAAAACAAAACTCAACTCTGTGCTGTATTGAGATACACCTGAATCAAAGTGATTCAAAATGGCTAAAAATAAAGAGATATATAAAGGTAGAGCAACAAACAAAACAATAAGAAAGCAGAGATTGTGACAATGATATCAGAAAATGTTGAAGTTGGACATAAAGCTTTAAATGAGACAGCAAAATACTTGATAATGTCAAGAGCCACAATTCATAGTAATAATATTTCAGTTATATATGACACAAATAACACAGTAACTACCTTTGTAAATCACAAAGTTAAGGATATACAAGAAGAGATACACAACTACACTAAAACTAGGAGTTTTTATTTTCAGTCCACCACAGGATTCAGGCCAAGTGGACAAAAACTAGAAAGGTTACAGAAAATCTAACCAGCAGGAACAATACATAAAATAAAATATATGCATGCATGGTAACAGAGCTCTGCCTCAAGAGCAAGCCAGGTGTTTTTGCTTTTCTGCCTCAGGGCCTTCTGAAAGCCACTGAAACTTGCTGTTATGGACTGAATATTTGCATCCCCTCAAAACTCATATGTTGAAACCCTAACCCCTAATGTGAGGGTATTTGGCAATGGGGCCTTTGGGGGTAATTAGGTTTAGATGAGGTCATGAGGGTGGGACTCGGTAGGACTTCTCTTTGCCATGTGAGGACACATTAAATTGCAGTAGGCAAAAGAAAAAGTCAATAATTTTGTAGACACATTTGTAGAGATTATGCAGTCTGAAGAACAGAGAGAAATAAAATGAATAAATATGAACAGAGCCTAAGAGAAATGTGTCCATTAATCACATCAATATATGCATGAGAGGGAGAGGAGAGAAAGAAAGGAGGAGAAATAATGGCTGAAAACTTCCCAAGTTTGGTGAAAAACATTGTACATACAAGAAGTCAACAAACTCCAAATAAACACAGAAACTAGAGACTGACTTTCATTCTTTCACTCCATCTTATGAATGAGGATGTGGTATTTTCTCTTTCTGTGCCTGGCTTATTT
This sequence comes from Galeopterus variegatus, assembly GCF_000696425.1. Classification (NCBI taxonomy): domain Eukaryota; kingdom Metazoa; phylum Chordata; class Mammalia; order Dermoptera; family Cynocephalidae; genus Galeopterus; species Galeopterus variegatus. The sequence continues at coordinate 316,661 of NW_007729867.1, forward strand.
CACTTAATGTGATTTTCTCCAAGCTTCATCCATGTTGCTGTGAATGACAGAATTTCATTCTTTTTCATGGCTGAATAATATTCCATTGTGTATATATACCACATTTTTCTTATCCAGTCATCTGTTGCTGGACTTTCAGGTTGGTTCAAATTCTTGCTTACTGTAAACAGAGCTGTAATAAACATAGGAGTGTATGTGTCCCTTTGACATGATGATTTCCATTCCTTTAGGTATTACCCAGTAGTGGGATAGCTGGATATATGGTAGTTCTATCTGTAGTTGTTTGAGAAAACTCCATACCATTTTCCATAATGGCTGTACTAATTTACAGTCCCACCAACAGTGTTGAATTGTTCCCCTTTCTCCACATCCTCACCTGCATTTGTTATTCTCCATCTTTTTGATAATAGCCAGTCTAACTGAGATGAGATGATATCTCAGCATGGTTTTGATTTGCATTTCCCTGATTGATATGGATTGTGCCCCAAGTTTTATGTATTAGTAGCTTGATCCCCACTGTGACTGTTAAGAGAGTGGGAAATCCTATTATGGTAATTGAAAGATGGGGCCTTGAAGAGGATTTTAGATTCTGAGGACCAGGCCTGTCAGCCTTAAAAACTAATGCCCCCTTAAGTGACATTACAAGCAGTGACATTATGGGCCCACAAGGGCGTATTAACGTGGCAGCCTAAGAGGGCAAGTGACATTACAAGCAGTGCCATTATGGGCCCACAAGGGCGTATTAATGTGGCAGCCTAAGAGGGCGCTGGGAGGAAGTAGGGTGGGTGTGTCTGCAGGAACCTTGCCTTAGCCCTTATTGGCCAAATACATGCTTCCACACTCGTGAACACTGAGTGATTGCAATAGCTAGACATTGAGACAGGACTCATGCTCTCATAACCTTTAAGCTGATTGGAGGATGTAAAAAGCCTCCCTTTCCCATTTGCCTTTTTTGTGTGTGTGTGACTGGTAAGGGGATCGCAACCCTTGGCTTGGTGTCACCTGCACCGCGCTCAGCCAGTGAGCGCACTGGCCATCCCTATATAGGATCTGAACCCACGGAGGGAGCGTCACTGCGCTCCCAGTGCCGCACTCTCCCGAGTGAGCCACGGGGTCGGCCCTCCCATTTGCCTTTAAAAGCAAGTGCTTGTGTGATAATAAACGGAACTGCTCAACAGAACCCCCGCAGCATCTGAGTGTCCTTTAACGGGCTGGTTGGGGCCTGCGGTTGTGCTCACCTCTCTTCACAGCTCCCTTCCCCCATCTCCTCCCAATGGGGACTGGAGGGAAAGAGGAATCCGGGCAATTCACTAGCCCACCAAGGGAGAGACTGATAATGAGGTTAGAGCTGTTCTGGTTGGCCGGCAGTGGACCCAACACATGCCTAGTGAATGGATTAAGAGTGGTGGTAATGGGAGTGGTTCTGAGGGATTAAAAAGGAGAGGGCATCAGGGGCTATTGCACTCTCTCTACTCCACAATTTTCTACCATGTGAGACCCCTGTGTTGCTTGCCATAAGTGTTCCCTGGACTTTGAACTTCCCAGCCTCTGAAACTGTAAGCAATAAATTTCATCTTCTTATAAATTACCCAGTTGCAGGTATTTTGTTATAAGTGACAAAACGGACTAATACAGAAAAATGGTACCAGAGAAATGGGGTGTTGATTATAACAAATACTTGAAAATGTGAAAGCAGCTTTGGAACTGAGTGTTGAGGAAAGGTTGGAAGAATTTGAAGAAATAGGCTAGAAAAGCCTAGATGCTGGATGGAATTTGGAAGACAAGAAAACCAGGGAAAGTGCAGAAGTTCTTAGAGATTGGTTAAGTGGTGGTGACCGGAATACTTATGGAAATAGGGACTGTAAAGACCATTCTAAGGAGGTCTTGGATGTAAATGAAAAGGGACTTATTGGAAGTGGGCAAAGATCACCCTTGCTATGAATAGACAAGGAACGTAGATACATTCTGTTCATGACCAAAGGTTTTATGGAATGTGCGACTTAAAGGTGCTGACCCAGGATATTTGCTGGAAGAAGTTTCTAAGTAGCAAATCATTCAGGAAGCTGCATGGTTACTTGTAACAGCCTGTGCTATGTTATGGCTGCAAAGGCATGGCATAAAGCCAGAATTTAAAAAGAAAGCAGAGTGTAAAGATTTGGAAAATTTGCAGGCCATGTGGTGGAGAAGCAGAGAGCATTTCCAGGAGAAAAATGCAACGGTGCTAAGAGGATTAGTACAAAAGAAAGGAGTTATCAAGAGAAGGGGGGAAAGGCCCTGAAGGCATTGCAGAAGCCTCTGGGGCTAATCCTTCCATTACAGGCCCAGAGGCCTAGGAAGACAGGAGAACAGGCCTGAGGTGCCCTCCAGAGGTTCCCTGCCAAAGCCACCTTGGGAAGCTGCTTCTAACACCAGCAACTCAGCTGCTTTGGCTGCTCCAGCCATGGCTAAATTGGCCCCACGTGAGGCTGGACCTGCAGCTTTGGAAAATACAAGCCAGAAGTCTTGGTGGCATCCATGTGCTGTTAGGTCTGCAGGCTTGCAGAATGCCAGAGCTCTGAAGCCTTGGGAGCCTCACCCTGATTTCAAAGGATGTATGGAAAAGCCTGGAGACCTAGGAAGAGATCTGTCATAGGGGCATAATCACTACAGACAGTCTTCACTAGAATAATACCAAGCAGAAATATGGGGTCAGAGTTGTAGCAGAAAACCCCACCAAGGCCTTGCCCAGTTGAGCCATGACAGCAGGACCACCAAGGAGACCCAGACTTGTAGACCTACCAGCATGCAATGCCAGCCTGCGAGAGCTAAAGCATCACCTGAGACCAGTCAGCGTTTTCCAGCTGGAGCACAGTAGAGCATGAGACAATGCCTTTTATTTAGATTTTTCTCTGCAGGGGTTTTTTGGGTACTATTTTTATTATATCAGCAAGCTTGAATTAATAATTTAAAAAGGACAGGGGAAGCCAGTTTTTTTCTTTCCTTCGTTAACACGTCTCAGGTGATTAGCTCGTGCTTCTTCCTTTTGGTATCAGGTTATCAGATCGGGACCATCTTCTCATTGTCCTGAAGTTAACCTGTGACCTTTTCCAGTTGGCAAGCTGTGGTTAATATCTACCCTATTAACATGGTGGTGGCTATTGCTTGCAAAGTGATAGACAGTACTATCATATGACCTATATGTGTTGCTAAATGTAAGTACAAATTTGCTAAAAGGAAAAATGCTAACATTTAAATTCTAATGGGGGTCTAATGATCTTATGTTCTAATGGAATGAAAAGGAACAATGGATATTTGAGCAGCATTATCATGCACATTTTAAGGATATGCATTGGCTGTGGCCCTGTAATCTTGATCTAAATGTTAAAGTGTCCTTGTGCACAGCACCATCCCTCACAAAACTAGGTGTACTCTCTTTATTTTTCTGAGATCTAATTTTGCTGGTTTAATAATTTTATAGCATATATTTTTATCCCAATCATATAATTTCTCATTAATGCCAACCATTCTCTTGCCATTAATATAATCTCCAGTAAATGATGTTTACCAATTTACATTAGGCTGCAGCTCATATTTAGTCATGAGCAGTGCTTTTGGAACATATGTTGGTGTGGTCAATTTATCATAAGGGGATACCTTTAAATTGTGCAATTTACTCAGATCCTCTGTGGGAATGTTTAGTTCAATGACTG
>NW_007729867.1:320899-324343 GCF_000696425.1 Galeopterus variegatus
TTAGTCTGATGGGGACTCCCTTATAAGTGACTTGATGCTTTTCTCTTGCTGTTTTTAGGATTCTTTATTTGTCTTATTTATCTAAGATCTAATTTTGCAGGTTTAATAATTTTACAGCATGTATTTTTTATCCCAATACCTGATTTTTAATGATTTATTTAAAACTCGACACCACCAAGTAAAGGGAATTCTATGGTTTCATTCCCATATACTTAATTTATCCCAATCATATAATTTCCCATTAATACCAACCATTCTCTTGCCATTAATATAATCTCCAGTAAATGATGTTTACCAACTTACATTAGGCTGCAGCTCATATTTAGTCATGAGCAGTGCTTTTGGAACATATGTTGGTGTGGTCAATTTATCATAAGGGGATAATTTTAAATTGTCCAATTTACTCAGATCCTCTGTGGGAATGTTTAGTTCAATGACCGCATAATTATTTGTGTTATTTTTATAATCTTTTGGGAATTCAGAGAACTGCCATGCTAACCAAAATATCAAAAGAGAGAGTAAAGCAGTACCACTATGCCAAGGCAGAGATCCTTACAGCGAAAGCAAGTGCTCGTAGCTGCGACCTTGCCAACAGCTCTCCCTCCGGCGGTCCTACCAACTCGGAGAGGGCAGCCCAAGCTGACTCCTTTAGGATCCTGCCATGGCATGGACTGCACCATATGTCTTCCTTTGAGAAATGTCTATTCAGTGCCTTTGCCCATTTTTAAATTGGATTTTTTTTTTTTTTTACTGTTAAGTTGTTTGAGTTCGTTGTATATTCTGGTCATTAATCCCTTGTCAGATATATAGTTTGCAAATATTTTTTCTCACACTGTAGGTTGTCTTTTTTGCTCTGTTGATTGTTTCTTTTGCTGTGCAGAAGGTTTTTAGTTTGATATAATCCCATTTGGATTTTTTTCTTTTATCGTCGGGTCTTATTCATGAAGTCTTTGCACAGTCCTACATCCCGAAGTGTTTCCCCTATGTTTTCTTTTAGGAGCTTTATAGTTTCAGGTCTTATGTTTAAGTCTTTAATCTATTTTGAGTTGATTCTGGTAATATGATGAGTGATACAGATCAAATTTCATTCTTCTACATATGGATATCCAGTTCTCCCAGCATCATTTATTGAAGAGGCTGTCCTTTCCCCAGGGTATGTTCTTGGTGTATTTGTTGAAGATCAGTTGGCTATGGGTACATGGATTAATTTCTAGGTTCTCTATTCTGTTCCATTTGTTCATGTGTCTGCTTTTATGCCAGTACCATGCTGTTTTGGTTACTGTAGCTTTGTAGTATAATTTGAAGTCAGGTAGTGTAATGCCTCCAGCTTTATTTTATTTTTTTACTCAGGATTGCTTCAGCTATTCAGGGTCTTTTGTTGTTTCATATAAATGTTAGGATTGTTTTTTCTGTTTCTGTGAAAAAGACCAAAGATAACAAGTGTTGGTTAGGAAGTGGAGAAACCTTGTACAAGGGGGAACCTTTGTACATTGTTGGTGGTAATGTAATTTGGTAGAATCATTATGAATAATAGTATAGAGGCTCTTCAAAAAATTAAAAATAGAACTATCATATGATGTAGCAATCCACTTCTGGATATATACACAAAAGAAATAAAATCAGTTTCTCAAAGAGATACCTATATCCCCATGGTCATTGTAGCATTATTCACAATAGCCAAGATATGGAATCAATCAAAGTGTCCATTGACAGATGAACTGACAAAGAAAATGTGGTTTATATATATACAATGGAGTATTATTCAGCTATAAAAAAGAAGGAAATCCTGCCATTTGTAACAAATGGATATTCCAGGAGGGCATTGTGCTAAGTAAAATAACCCAGACACAAGGACTAATACTGCATGATATCACTTATATGTGGAATCTAAAAAAGTCAAACTCATAGATATCCTCATAGATAAAGGGGTGGGAAAATAATATGCAAACACATCATTTAAAAGCTGGAATGACTATATTAATATCAGACATGTAGACTCAAGACAAGGAGTATTGCCAATGATGAGGGACATTTCATAATAAAAAATGGTCATTTCGGGGCTAGCCCATGGCTCACTCGGGAGAGTGTGGTGCTGATAACACCAAGGCCATGGGTTCGGATCCCATATAGGGATGGCCAGTTCGCTCACTTGGGAGAGCGTGTTGCTGACAACACCAAGTCAAGGGTTAAGATCCCCTTACTGGTCATCTTTAAAAAAAAAAAAAAAAAAGAAAGAAAAGAAAAATGGTCATTTCATCAGAACATATAACAATTCTAAATGTGTATGCACCTAATAACAGAGTTTCAAAAATATGGAGCAAAAATTGACAGAATTGAAAAAGAGAATTAGACAATTGCATAGCTGTAGTTGGTGATTTTATTATTCTATTTGATTGAACAAAACACATATCCATTAGGGTAAAACGATTTGAGTGACTCCTAATTTATATTTATTAAATATATACCTAACAGAAAATACATTCTGTTCCCATATGCATGGAAATGAGATAAATCATATGCTGAATCATAAAGCATGTCCTAATAAATTTCAAAAGTTTGGAATTTTACAGAATATGTTCTCCTACCACAACAGAATTAAATTGGAGATCAACAATAATAATATAAGCAGAAAACCTCCAAATTTGTAGAAAAGGTAAGATATTAACTTTAGAGGAAATCAGGTGAAATGTTTATAGATATTTCGTCTACTATTTTTGCAACTCTTTTGTAACTCAAACTATTCCAATATAAAAGGTTTTTTGTTTTTTAAAAAAGACACTGAGGGCCAGCCCGGTGGCATACTGGAGAGTGCGCCGCTTGGGAGTGTGGCGGCGCTCCCGCCGAGGGTTCGGATCCCATGTGGAGACCGGTTCCTGCTCACTGGCTGAGCGTGGTATGGGCGCAACATGGAGGGTTGCAATCCCGTTGCCGGTCCCCGGTACGGGCGCGACACCGAGGGTTGCGATCCCGTTACCGGTCAGTAAAAAAGACAAAAAAAAGGGGAAAAAAAAAAAAGACACTGAAAACAGACCACAGACTGGGCAAAACTGTTTTCCATATAAATAGAAAGATATCTCTAGACTTTATTAAGAACTTTCAGAGTTTATAAAGAACCCTTACAACTCAATAATAAAAGACAATCAAAATAAAAAATCGATAAATTATTGAGAAGAATATTTCCTAAAAGAAGATATAGGACTGGTCAGTAAACACAAGATAAGACACTCAACATCAGTATTAATCAGGGAAACATAAGTTAAAACCACAATGAGACACCACACCTATTAGAATATTGATAAACATATGGGACAACTGGAACTCTCAGTAGTCACTGATGGAGTATAAAATGGTACACACAACCTCTTTGGAAAAAGTTTTTGCATTTCCTTATAAAGTTAAATACCCCGCTACCATATGACCCAGCAGTTCCATTCCTAAGTATAT
>NW_007729867.1:324432-336124 GCF_000696425.1 Galeopterus variegatus
CTCAAGAAGAGAGAGAATTTTGTCCTTCCTCTGTCCTATTGTTCTATCTGGGCCCTCAGTGGATGGTATGATGCCCACCCACATTGGTAAGGGCAATCTTCTTTACTCAGTCTACAGATTCAAATGCCAATCTCTTCCAGAAATACTCTCACAGACATGCCCAGAAATAAAGTTTTGCCAGATGTCTGGGCATCCCTCAGCCCAGTCAATTTGACACATAAAATTAACCATCGCACTTATGCTGAGTGAAGAAGTCAGACACAAAGGAGTCCATACCGCCTGATTCCATTCATGTGAAGTTCACAAACTAATCTCTTGTGACAAAAATTAGAACATCAATTGCCTGGGGAGGGGGGATTTACTAGAAAGTGGCACAAGGGAATTTTGGGGGATAATAAAAATGTTTTATATCTTTATTTGGATGTTAGTTTTGTAGGTTTACACAATCGTCAAAAGTCTTTGAAATGTATACTTAAGATCTCTGCATATTACTGTATGTAAACTATACCTTAATAAAATGAGTTAAAAAGGAAATTTATGAAACTAAATCTTAAATTCAGAAATAAAATCCCTGATTATGAAATAAGCTAAAGTTTTAAATATATTCTATTTCTGTCATTCTTCTGCTGTAGTTATCAGAGAAGGCATCTCTAAGCAGGGACATATCCGGGTCTGGTCATGTCTGAAATGTATATAATTTTGGAGGCCCATTGTGATCAAGAGAACACAAATGTACAAATACAAATAAGGCGTGAATGAGAATATTTATCTAAAATGATACAGTAACCATAGCAAATTACAAGATTTTGTAAAGCTGACAAATACCACAAACATCACAAATATAACCTAATTTTTTATTAATTTACTGTCTGACAAACCTCTGTAATATTTTTCCCTACCTTTTCCTTTTTCGCTACATACTCTGATTACTTGTTTAAATGACTGAAATTTTGTAATATTTTCTACAGAGAGAAGAGAAAAATAATTCATTCTTCTGGCATGGTTGATGTGATTTTTTTTATGATTAGTTTTTGGGATGCATAAAAGATGCAGCTTCATCTGCAGGAACTGTTGTTTGTGGTTGTGCTACAGGTTTATGCCCTAGAAATATTCTTTCATGTGATTCTCATAAAAATGTATGGTGTATTTATAATTGGATACACTGCATTGCTGAATATATTCCTGATCAAAGAGTATTTTTGTTTTGACTAGGCATCTGTGAGAACCAAATCCTGAGCTTGTAATTTTACATGTCTAACAATTGCAAGGATTCGCTGTGAACTAGCTTCTGCTTCCATACATTCCAAACCTTGTTCTTTCACCACCATCAATGTGATTCTGGTGCTGGGCACACACTCCTATTGCAACAGGACCATTAGTCCACATCTTTATGTCCTGATGGCAGGTGAGTTGGCTCTGTGGGTGATAGCAGGATTCCTGGAAGTCATTCCTGCACTGGACACCTAACAATAACTTACCTCTATAGAAATGATGGCAAATCACACAAATATATTCTATTAACCCCAAACTAAATTTCTATTATATATTCTATTAACCCCCAAACTAGTTTCACTTCACCTTAGCCAGATTCAAGTATTGCCTGAGGCCACCCAGTAGCATTCAACCTGAGGAAGGATGTGACCAAGGGAAAGTTGAAGAAGGAACAGCAACCCTAACTGACTGTGATTCAAATAAATATTGCACCTTTGCAAATTTTACAGATATATATGACCATATGAACACACTGTGGACCTCCTCCTGGGACCTTGGAAAGAGCCTGTGCACGTGAGTGGTCTTGAAAATTAGTTTTCATTACGTCTGTTTCCATCTCTAATTCCTTGCTGGTGTGAACACTTCTTGAGAGAATGCTCCTCTCCTTCTAATTATACAGAAATGTCAGCTATTTCCTTTTCCTCCAAGAAAATCAGGCCTTTGTTTTTTACTTGTGTTTGATGAGGGGGTTGTCCAGTTCCTATATGTTGGGAAAAAATACGAAAATGGTCAGGGCCCCTCAGATGTTCAGAATCTTGCTGAGCATTTGATGTAAATAGGCATGTGCATCCAGGTGTCCTGGGTTATGGACTTAAGCATAAGGATAAGTGGCTCTGATCCCCGGTGCCTCTCACCCTCGGGATGCCCCCAGGGGGGCCATAGAGGCAGCCACTACTGCTGCTGGAGGCTGCTGCTGCTAGGGTCCCCGGGACCCTCTGCAAGGCCACTGCCACTGCAGGACCTGTAAGCCCCTGCCGCTAAGGAAGCTGAGGACTGAGCTCATGTCATCTGCCAACAGCTCCTGGAATCTTTCCCAATTACCCAGCATGGACCTGTGTGTGAGGGGTCTCGGGACCCAGTCTGTACACTGGGTTTGAAGGGTCTGAGCCCTAGCTCTGACAACATAAATGGAAACTTAGTATAACGAGTAATAACTAAAATAATGAAACACTTTGGCTTTAGTTATGATTTGCCTTACTTTACACTATAAAAGATGAATGAGCAGGCCTTTGAACACATTCCAAATCTTAAATTAATACTGCAATTCATCATTCAGAGGATACATGAGGAAGAAAGCCTAAATGGGAACTAAGTGGAGCAAATGCAGTAGCTTGAGCCACAGCGCCCTCTCTGGGAAATGGGACTCTTTCCTGAGGCAGGGTGGTTGGAGAGAAAAAAGATTTTTGGTGGAGTTGAGTCTCGAAGAATTTGTTCAATATCTACTCCTATATAGCGTGAAAAATTAAAAGGGGAAATAACTACACAGAGACTTCAGAGGTGTGTAGAGGGGAATATAGGGATAGAATCTAGAGAAATGTCCTGTCTTTCTGGGAAAGACCTGCAAAACTGGCCAGTTATTTTCTGAGACGAGAATATGTTCATTACATCTCATGGAAAGAGAATTTAGACCTTCTGACGACTTTGAATCCTTTATGTAGAAAAGTTATCATAAATATGTATATAAGTTAATGAATACATACATAAATTGAAATCTGAATCCCTCCCTCAGCTCTCCTGAGCTCTACTCTATGCTGAGAGGCAGTGTGGTACAATGCCAAGTGCAGGGATGAGAGTCAAACAAACCTGGGTTCCTGTCCCTGCTCTCCACGTGCTACATTAGTAAACTTGGGTATGTTAGTTAACCTCTCTGAGCCCCAGTTTCTCATTTTTGAAATATTAATAGTAGTACCTACCTCATCAGGTTGTTGTGATGATTAAACAAGATAATGTATAGAAATCATGTGGAACAATGTGTTACAGAGTGAAAATACAATACCTGTTAACTGTTGTGGTGGTGGTTATTGTATGGTTTAGGATCTTGTTCTGCCACTTACTGGCTGTGAGACCTTGGGCAAATTATATAACCTTTCAAGCCTCAGTTTCCTCAACAATGATATGCAATTCTACCTTTTAGGATTTCTGTTAGGATTGGAGATAATAAATTTATTCTATTTGAGACACTTAAAAAATGGAAACTGTTATATTTGAGAGTGAAAAGCTCAGCAAGAAATAATGGTGCTTTAGAAAACAATTTCCCAGTCGCGTCAACCTTATTCACATAGGAAATCATTTAGGATAGAAAAAGAGCTGTGGAATGTGGCCTGGACTGGCCAACGGCAGGGGCTAAGAGCACAGTTGTTAGTGCTGATCAATTACCAGCTGCATCCAACTGAAGGTGTTTAACATGGGAGAAGATGTAGCATGTAATAGGACGAACCCGCTGCCGCTTATTTGTCGATGTAGGATCGTTGTTGAAAGATTTATTCGTCCTTTGTTGCTCTCAGAAATGCAGTCAATACTCTGGTATCACAGCTCACAGCTCTCAGGATCGCACCGTTTCCTGACACGGGCGCTCCATACCCGTCGCCATTTTTCTCAAGAGAAAAGATTTATTTAAGAGACTTATTAAATAAATTTATTTAATTTATAAAGAAAAGAGATTTATCTGGCAAGTCCAAGAGCATGGCACTGGCATCTGGTAAGGGTCATCCTGTGGCAGACAGAAGGCAGGAGGGAGCATGTGAGACAGAAAATCAGGCTGAATTTATCCTTTTATCAGGAGCCCACTCCTGCCATAACAGCATTAATCCATTCATGAGGGTGGAACCTCTTAAAGACCCCACCTCTTAATACTGTTACAATGGCAATTAAGTTTCAACATGAGTTTTGGAGGGAACATTCAAGGCATAGCAAGATGTAATTTACATACATAAAAATGGCCTTTAAAAATTTTCCATTTGCAAAATAATTTGTTGAACTTTCAAAAGGAGAGAAATGAACTGAGTCCATCAGAGGTGGGAAAGGGGGAGGAGGAGGGGCTTATGAAGAAATTGGTAAAGGGCCATTGGAAAGCTAGGGCTCACAGACCCCTCGAGCCCATTACACAGCCTGGGTCACAAACCCTCCACACACAGGTCTACGAGCTAGGTAATAGGAAAAGGTCCTGGGAGCCGTGGGTAAAAACTAATAGGCCTTATTCAGAGCTAGGAGCAGCTGTCCTAGTGGCTTCTTGGAGCATCTGTGTATCAGAGCTGCTAGTCTTTTATACTTAAGTCCACAACCCAGGACACCTGGGTGTCCATATGCAATTACATAAAGTATTAACCAAGGAACACCTGAGGATATTCACAGCAAGTGCTAGGCAAGATTCTGAACATCTGAAGGGCCCTGACCATTTTCCTCTATTTTCCCAACAGCCACAAAAAATGATTACATTGTGTAATGTTGAATATACTAATATAATCATCCTGATTTGAGCATCACATGTCGCACACAAGTATTGATATTCAATACTTACCTCACAGATATGTATAATCAATTGTGTTTCAATAAATAAAAAGTAAATAAAAATAATAAAGTTTTTAAAAGTAACAAAAAATGAATATTTTTTTTGATTTGATGATTTTTAGCATATTCATAAAGTTGTGCAACCATCACCACTATCTAATTCCAGAACACTTTCATTATTCCTAAAAGGAACCCTGTATCCCTTAACAGTCACTTTCCATTGACCTTACTCTCCCAGTCACTGTCCACCACTAACCTACTTTCTGTCTCTATGGATTTAACTATTCAAGTCTTTTCATACAAATGGAATCATACAATAAGTAGCCTTTTGTCTCTGGCTTCTTTTATTTGGTATAATCCATTTGCAGCATGTATAAATTCTTCTTTCTTTCTTATGGCTGAATATATTCCATTTGTTGGGAAAAAATAGGAAAATGGTCAGAGCCCCTCAGGTGTTCAGAATCTTGCCGAGCATTTGCTGTAAATATCCACAGGTGTTCCTTGTTACTACTTAATGTAATTGCATATGGGCACCCAGGTGTCCAGGGTTGTGGACTTTAAGTGTAAAAGACTAACAGCTCTGATCCACAGTGCTTCTCAGAACTCTCAGAGAAGCTGCTAGGACAGTTGCTCCTAGATCTGAATGAAACCCATTCATTTTTCTATACCCACGGCTCCCAGGACCTTTTTTTTATTACCTAGCTCACAGACCTGCATGTGGAGGGTTTGTGACCCACTCTGTGCAACAGACTCGAGGGGTCTGTAAGCCCTAGCTTTACACCATTGTATAGATATATCATTTGTCATTAATGGATATGATATAGGTTGACTCCACCTTTGACTACTGTCAATAGTACTGCTATGAACTTAGCTTATTTTTATTCTTTGTTCATCTCTATCAGCATTTACGACTGTAGATTTTCTAGATTTGATACTCATTTCTAGCTTTATTGTACTATGATCGGAAGCTATGCTATTGTTAGTTTTTACTTTGGATTGATGTCTTCTTTATGGCATAGTACCTGGTCAATTTTGGAAAATTTTCATGGGTACTCAAAAACACGATGTATGCTTGGTTTTCGGGTGTGGAGTTTTATATATCTCAATTAGATAGAACTTATAAATTATCTTAGCCTGCGATGGGCATTGCAGATATCTTCCCAATAGCTTTCTACTCCCCCAGTGAGTAGAAGCCGTGAGATTCAGTTGGAGTGAAGGTAGTAGTGATAGAGGGAACTAATCCCATCTAGAATTCAGGAGTAGGCCCTCGTTGTTTTAACCCAATCAGTACAAGAAAACTCAACTCAAACTGGCTTGTGCAATGATGGAATTTATTGGCTCATATAACCAGAAGTCCAGAGGTAGGGGGTGCTTCAAGCTGACTTATCCAGGGGCTCCAGCCCCAGATAATTTTCCTGTGATGCTCTTCGTGCTAAGCTCTCCTGCTTGTCTGATTTAGCCCAGGTGCTTTGCAAGATAGCTGGGTAGTTCCAGAACTCATATTCCCAAACAACGACATTCAAAAGACAGAAGACCATGTCCCTTTGTTTTTAGGATGAGGAAACTTTGGCCAGATGCCCTAGCAAATTTTCTAACTCATTAGCCTAAATCAGATTATTTGTTCAAGTCTATTAAGTAATCACAGGTGAAGGACATACTGTGCATTAACTGGTGCTTTAGTCCATTTTGTGTTGCTATAACAGAAGTACCTGAGACTGCTAATTTATAAGGAAAAGAGATTTATTTGGCTTATGATTCTGGGACAGCTGCATCTGGCATGGGCCTCAGGCTGCTTCTACTCATGGTGGAAAGCGGCAGCCAGTCGGGTAGTACAAGCAGATCACATGGCGAGAGGAAGAAGAGGTGCCAGGGTCTTTTTAAACAACCAGCTCTCACGGGAACTGGCAGAGCGAGAATTCACTCATTGATCCCCCCACCCATGGGGAGAGCATTAATCCATTCATGAGAGATCTGCCCCCATGACTCAATCAGTTTCCAACACTGCCACATTGGGGATCAAACTTATACATGAGTTTTGGGGGCAATACAAAACAACACATCCAAGCTCCATCAACTGTCATAGTCTTGGTTTGCTGAAACAATCACTGGCAAGGCAAACAAGATGATATTGATTGGTTAAAACAATGAGGGCCTTCTCCTGAATTCTAGATGGGATTAGTTCCCTCCATCACTACTACCTTCACTCCAGTTGAACCTCGTGTCTTCTGCTCACTGGGGGAGGGGTAAAAGAACTAGTGGAAGATACCCACAATGTCCATTACACTTTTTAAATGTACTTATCTATCATAAGTAGCAAAAACGTGCATTGGTTTCTATCATTATTTGTATATGTGATTCCTCCAGATATTCTTTATTTAATGTTTTATTTGGTATGTAAATAGTCATAACTGCTAAGTCATTAATGTGAAATGACATGTTTGGTTCATTTAATTCTCTTTGTCTTTAATTTGCTATTGTCTGATATTAAAATCGCTTCCTTCTCTTTATTTAATTTGCCTTGTATGACTCTTCCTATCCTCTTATTTTTCAACTTTGTGAGGCATTTTGTTTTAGATGTGTCCTTTGTAAATGGTTTTATTTTCTGATCCAATGTGAGCATTATTTTCTTATCATGGCAAAATTAATCCCACATGTTCTGGTTATTGATACAATACACTAAATCTTTTACTTTAGGATTGGATTTATATTGGGTTCACATTTTGAAAAATGAGGAAATAAATGTAATTTTACATCTCACCTCACTATCCTCCCTTTGACACCCAAGTTTGGCTACCCGATATTATTGTTATACCTTTAAATAATATACTGATATATCTCATATTGATTCATCAGCTTTTAACAGTGTCTGTTAACTATTCATTATGGAAGATGAGGGAATTGGCATATTTACGCTACTTCCCACCTTTTCTTCCTTTCCATTTTCTGACTTTAGATAAATCACTTTACTACCTTGAGATTAAACATTTATCTGCTCTTTTCCAATCATTCATCCCTTCAGTTGCTTAGCCTTAATTTTGCCTGCAATGGATTCAATGCCACCGGTTGGTTTTTGAACCAAAATTTTTTCATTCACCATTTGATTCACAGAAGTTTAACTTCTAATAATTTATTTAAGAAATATTCCAGGGAACTGTATTTGAAAATATCTGCCTTCAAACTCAGGTAAAAAATTGGTAAATATATTCACCACTTATTTTTTTTACTGTCTAAAACTACTGAGTGTTGCCAGGTAGAAACATGAAGCCAAACTGATTCTCCTTTAAAGGTGCTTAATTTCTTTGCCTGATGCCCATCCGATTCATTCTGTATGCCTGACATAATATAATTTAACCAGAATATGTCTTAGTGTGTATTAACATATGTAGTATTCTCTTAGAATATCAGGTATCCTCAATCTATGGATTCAAGTATGACCTACTTCTTGAATTTCATCTTTGAATGCTTTTTTTCCCTTTCCTTCTTGTTCTTGTGTTCTTTTTTTCTTTTTCAGGGTCACTAATTTTGTGTATGTAAACTCTTAGCTCTCTATTTTACATCTATCAAATTCTATCCAACCCATTTGAACTCTGTTTTCATTTCCACTTAATGGTGCTCAGTTTTCTTAAGATGCTATCCCATGACCCTAGGTGTGTATTCAGCAATATCTGTTCTCCTCTTTGCTGCTTCAATAGTGATTTTCATTTTTATGACCATTTTATTTTTCTACTATTTTTGTTTTCCAGATCTCTGCTAGCTTATTTTTATCTTCTTCTACTGTCCTATAATTTCTTTTTGAGCCTCTGTGTTTCTCATTTGAATCCATTTTTTACAGAGATTACTTCCTCATTAAATTATTTGACTCATAAAAAATTATTTGATTGCAATTTTTACCAGATTATGGGGTAATCTTTCTAGTGTGTGTATTTTTTCTGTCTTTTATTAATCATGGCTCTTTTATTCTTTTTCACTTGCCTTTTTACAGAGGTCCCATTGTGGGTTTTTTGTTGTTGTTGTTGTTTGATAGTTGTTACACATCTTGAACTGGGGGAGATTATTCCTGGTTCAGGAATTTGGAGAAGGATGGTATAGGGGCAGGTTCAGGAACAAGAACTGGAGTACCCAGGAGCTTAGGTGGGTTTTTGTTTTTGTTTTTAGAAGTATACAGTTCAATCATTTTTTAGTAAATTTATTGACTTACACAAATATCAGCAGTCTAATTTTAGAATATTTCCATCAGCCTCCAAAGTCCCCCCATGCCTATTTGCAGTTAATTCTCACTCCTATTGATATACTTTCACCCTCTATAGATTTGCTTTTTCTGGACATTTCCTATAAATAGAATCATAAATTTGTGATATTTTTGTGTCTGGATTTTTTCACGTGGCATAATATTTTTTAGATTAATCCATGTTGTAGCACGTATCAACAGTTCATTCCCTTTTATTGCTGAGTAACATTCCAGTTTCTGTCTATTGTGACTTATGCTGCTACAAACATTCACTTAGAAATATTCGTGTGGACGTATGTTTTCATTAATCGTGGATAAATATCTAGGAGTGACTTCTTGATTGTATGGTAAGTTAACACCTAAGTTTTTAAGAAACTGCCAAACTGTTTTCCCAAGGAGCTGTACCATTTTACATTCCCACTAGCAATGTGCTAGGTTACAGTTTATCCACATCCTCACCAGCACTTGGTATTGCTCTGCTTTTTAATTATAGTGTTCTAGTAGGTGTATAGTAGTGTCTCACTGTGGTTCTAATTTGCATTTACCTCAGATGTTGGGCATCTTTTCATGTGCTTATTGGCCATTCATTGGCCATTGGATCTTCCTTGGTGAAACTGGAAATTCATATCTGTTGTTAATTATTTAATTGTATTGCTTTATGGAGTTATGAGTTCTTTATATAATCTGGATACAAGTCTTTTATCAGATATATGATTTGCAATTACCATTTCCCAGTTTGTAGTGTGGGGATCCCATGGGCACCCGACAGGAGACACTCCCTAGCAATATGGCGCCCTTCCAGGTTCTTCTCCTCTGTAAGCGATCCTGCCGGCGCCAAAAGATCCCACCGGCACCAGAATCCAACCTTTCACAAATCGGGACACAACCCCGTCCAATCCCGTCCAATCAGCTACCGCCCCGTCCACTTCCTACCCAGTCCCAGAACGCCGCTCTCTATAAATAGACGTGCAGTCTTTAAATAAATGGAACTGCTCTGGCGAACTGTCAGTCCGGGTCTCATCTGTTTTCTTTCACTGGTGCTGAAACCCACCCCGTCCAATCCCGTCCAATCAGCTACCGCCCCGTCCACTTCCTACCCAGTCCCAGAACGCGGCTCTCTATAAATAGACGTGCAGTCTTTAAATAAATGGAACTTCTCTGGCGAACTGTCAGTCCGGGTCTCATCTGTTTTCTTTCATTGGTGCTGAAACCCGGGAAGGAGTTCACCCCTCACCTGCATCACGGGACTCCTTCTTCGAACTCCTCCACGACTCTCGGGTCTGACGGTCCACCCTCGTCCATTTTCTCCGGCGCTAGCTCCTTTCACTCACCACCGGCTCATCTGTAGGTAAGCCCCCTTTTCTCCCCCTTCTTCAGAACACCAGCTCCCCTCCAGTTACTGTAGGGTAACTGTTGGGAGCTGCCCTGAAAGCAGGAGTCCCAGTGGGGACACAGCTCTCGTCCATCTGTATCCAGCTGATGAAGCTTCACATGAGATCAAAAAGAAATGTTTTGAGAACAGCAGGAAATGTTTTGAGGAAGTTTAAACTTTTGACCTGGGAGCACTCCTGAGAACTTGGGAGTGTGTGCTATTCCTGTAAACCCACGCATCCTGTTGCTTACACAGAACTTGTATTCCTTTGTTTAGACATGCACTTAGAAAAGTATATAAAGAGAAATGTCTGTTGAATAAAGCGCAGCAGCTCTTCGAGACTGCTTGTCCTCCTGACCCCATCTTTTGTCTCTTGTCTCTTTTCTAATCCTGCACTCGTCTTCTCGCCCCACCATCTCCGGCTGGCTTCCGGCTGGTGGCGCCCAAACAGGGACCTGAAGTTCAGAGTGGGGACACTGCCCAGTGAATTGTGCGGACGTCTGGAATTAAGGTAAGTGGTGGGCAGTTAGTGGTTGGTATAGTCAGGAGTAAAAAATCATGGGACAGAATAGTAGTAGGCATTTGTTTGTGCAAGTCTTAAAAACCATGCTTCATTCTCGGGGCACGAAAGTGGGTGCCGCTCAATTGGATAAATTTTTAAATTTTGTGGGAGAAGTATGTCCGTGGTTTCCAGAAGAAGGCACTGTTAATATGGATACTTGGGCCAAGGTAGGAGTTAAAATTTAGGACTATTATTCTGCACATGGGCCTGAGAAGGTTCCTGTCGATGCTTTCTGTTTATGGACTTTGATTAGAGACTGTCTCGACCCTCGACATGAAAGTGATAAATTCCAAGAGGCTGTAAATCCTGATAAACTCCAAGAGGCTGTAAATCTCCAGGTTTTGCTGGCCTCTGCTCCCTCTCCTGATGTTCAGGACTCCCCTCTAATGGGTGACTCCTTGAACAAATCTATATTAAAAGAGAATACAGGACTTGTAGATAAATTAGATCCTTCTGATCAGGAAGATTTGGAGGAAATGGCAGCCGAGTACAAAAGGGAGCCAGATCTGTTTTTGCTTCAGACTAAACCTCCATCTTCTTATGAGGAACCAGTTAAGAGGGACCTTACGCAGCTGACACAGATCTGTGCACTGCTCTCACAGCAAGTTCAACCTCTGGTCTTAAATCAAGCAAAGTCTTCGCCAGCCCCATCGGTGATGGCCGGTCTTGAAGGACCTCCTGTAGTTGATATATTAACCCCGGAACAAACTATGATGGTTGCCATGGTAGAAAAGGAAAAAAAGGGGAAGCC
>NW_007729867.1:338694-339766 GCF_000696425.1 Galeopterus variegatus
AAATCAAGGACTTCTACCATTTCAGGGCTTGGGGAAGAATAATCAAGGATGCCTTTCCCCAGTTATCCCAGAACCCAGGCCTACGAATGCCGGGTTGGGGTATTTTTGACAGGGGCCTTTGATCGTCCTGCAACCCACGCGGATCCTATAGAATGGAAACCAGAGGAGCCTGTGTGGGTTGACCAATGGCCCCTGACTGCAGAAAAAATTACTACTGCCCGACAACTGGTGCAGGAACAGTTGGCACAAGGGCACATTGAGTCTACTAATTCTCCCTGGAATTCTCCCATCTTTGTGATTCAGAAAATTCAGGCAAATGGAGATTATTACAGGATCTCAGAGAGGTCAACAAAACTATGGTAATTATGGGAGCCTTACAGCCTGGCCTACCATCCCCTGCTGCCATCCCTAGTAATATCTACAGGATCATTACTGATCTTAAAGATTGCTTTTATACTATTCCTTTGGCGCTGCAGGACTGCAAACGTTTTGCCTTTAGTGTTCCAGCTGTGAATTTTCAACAACCTATGGAACGCTACTGTTGGCGTGTTTTACCTCAGGGGATGGCTAACAGCCCTATATTATGCCAAAAGTTTGTTGCCTCTGCACTTCAACAGACTCGACTACAGTTTCCTACTGTTTATATTATCCATTATATGGATGATATTCTCTTGGCACATCATCATGAGGGTCTTTTGCTCTCTGCCTTTGCTCATGCTCGCCAACAATTATCACGGTCAGGCTTAATTCTCACACCTGAGAAGGTTCAGCAATCTCCTCCGTTTTCTTATTTGGGGTATCATCTTCAGCCAAGAACATTTTCTTGTCAAAAAATTCATCTTCGTAAAGATCATTTACGCACATTAAATGATTTCCAAAAATTGCTTGGGGATATTAATTGGGTCCGTCCCTATTTGCATATTACTACTGGACAATTAAAACCCTTGTTTAATGTTTTGAAAGGTGATTCATCACCTACGCCACCCCCTGAATTAACACCCAAAGCCCGTGATGCATTGGAATTAGTTGAAGCTGCCCTTTCTGCTCAACAAGCTTCCTATTGTGATTATTC
>NW_007729868.1:0-331 GCF_000696425.1 Galeopterus variegatus
CACAGTAGCAGGATACAAAATCAACACACAAAAATCAGTAGCATTTCTTTCTCCAATAGTGAACGTGCAGAATGAGAAATCAAGAAAGCCTGCCCATTTACAATAGCCACCAAAAAAATAAAATACTTAGGAATTGAGTTAATCAAGGATGTGAAAAATCTCTATAAATGAGAACTACAAACCACTGCTGAGAGAAATTAGAGAGGAAACAAGAAGATGGAAAGATATCCCATGCTCTTGGATTGGAAGAATCAACATGGTGAAAATGGCCATACTTCCCAAAGTGATATACATATTCAATGCAATCCCCATCAAAATTCCAATGACATTT
>NW_007729868.1:1277-1758 GCF_000696425.1 Galeopterus variegatus
AATAAAGCTGGAGGCATAACACTACCTGACTTTAAACTATACTACAAAGCTATAATAACCAAAACAGTATTGTACTGGCATAAAAAGAGACATGCTGATCAATGGAATAGAATAGAGGATCCAGAAATCAACCCACACACTTACTGCCATCTGATCTTTGACAAAGGCACCAAGCCTATACACTGGGGAAGGGACTGCCTCTTCAGCAAAGGGTGCTAGGATAACTGGATATCCATATGCAGGAGAATGAAACTAGACCCATACCTCTCACCATATACTAAAATCAACTCAAAATCAATTAAGGATTTAAATATACACCTTGAAACAATAAAACTTACTAAAGAAAACATAGGAGAAACACTTCAGGAAATAGGACTGGACACAGACTTCATGAATACGACCCCAAAAGCATGGGCTACTAAAGGAAAAATAAACAAATGGGATTATATCAAACTAAAGAGCTTCTGCACAGTAAAAGAAA
>NW_007729868.1:2388-2642 GCF_000696425.1 Galeopterus variegatus
ACCAAAAAAGTAAACTACAGGCCGATATCCTTGATGAATATAGATGCAAAAATCCTCACTAGAATACTAGAAAACAGAATACAGCAACACATATGTAAAATTATTCACCACGACCAAGTGGGATTTATCCCAGGGATGCAAGGTTGGTTCAACATACGCAAATCAATAAATGTGCTAAACCATATTAATAAAGTCAAACACAAGGACCATATGATCATCTCTATAGATGCTGAAAGAGCATTTGATAAAATTCA
>NW_007729868.1:4119-17771 GCF_000696425.1 Galeopterus variegatus
CTCACTTATTGGTTGGAGCTAAAAATTAATAAATAAATTCACACACACACACACACACACAAATAAAAACCGGCGGGAGGGAGAAGAAGATATAACAACTATCATTACTTGAAGTTGATACGACAAGCAAACAGAAAGGACATTTTGGGTGGGAGGGAGGAGAGGGAGGAGGGAGGGAAGTTTTGGTAAGGGGCAACAATAATGAAGCACAATGTATATTGACAAAATAAAATTTAAAAAAAAAAGAAAGAAAAAGATGACATCGGTTTGGACAAAGACAGTGGCGACAATGGAGACAAGTAGTTGGATTCAATAGGTATGGAGAGAAAGAATTAGGAAGACTTGGCATTTGGGGGGATGTGGAGAATGAAAGAGAAGGTGAAGTTTGACACTCCCAGTTATCTGGCCTGGTGGGGTAGGAAGATACCACTTCCTGAGATAAGGGAACACAGAACAAAGACAGGGCTGGGACCAGCGGAATGTTGTCCCCTGGGTTTAGATAAAGAAAAAATGGTTAGGAACCGCTAAGTTAAAATACTGTTTGAATCATATGAAATGGCCACTATTAGACCATTTTTGATGTGCTATAATAAAAATGTAATTTCGTCCAACCTAATAGCAACAGCATTGGTGCAAAAGCCTCTGTTCCAGGATTAGCATGTTTAAAGAACCACTGTTTGCTTATGGTGCTCTGTGAGCCATCCCTCGAGACTAGGTCAGGAATGTCTGTAGTCACAGTCAACAAGAAGCCGTAAAAAGGGTGCAAGGGGTACACATGCACACACACACCAGGAGGCCTAAATCAAGGCACAGACTCATCAAACCCAAGTGAAGAAAACTAAGCAGTATGCAGCACTACTATAAGATCAAGTAAATACAATGTACCCGAGAGCTATTTTAGGACTACTGGAAAACACTTATCCAATTAATTTACAGCCTGCAGTGAAATCAGAGTTTAAAAACCGGCTCACACTTATTTAAAAAAGCAGGCAAAAAAAGAAAAAAGAAAATGTACTGTGTTTCTAATTTTAAACAAGAATCCAGGTTTCTTGTTCTGTAAATTACTTAGAGAAACAGGTACACAGTACAGCATACGGAGGTTCCATCCTTGATCTTGGATCACCATCAGTTGTTTCTATTGCAGATAGGAAGGTGCAGCTCTTCTTTTATATATGGAGTGCAGAAAGCCCCACAAAGGACAATAAGGTCCATTAATTAGGGTCTAGCATTCCTCATTGCACTTTCAGGAATGCTAGAGCCTAGTTGCACTTTCAGAGAGGAATATGCCTCTTCTTCAGGCTGTGTCCTCTGCCACTGAATCCCAAGGTTCTGAGCCTATTTATCTTGAAGCTGAATCACAACTGCAACATGGGGTGGGGTGGGGGTGGGGAACAACTGCCTACACAATGTGTTTGCATTGCACACAGCTTTATCCTGAAGGTCACTTCAGATCAGTGACTCACTTCGCTTTGCTTCTGTCTGGTGTCAGCACATTGTTCATGATTAACAGAGAAATATGCTGCTGTTGAAAGGTAAAATTGCTATTACAAGACTCAAAGCTAATAAGTTAGCTACTAGCTCAAGTTAATATTAGCCTAGAGTTTTTCAAGTTGTCAATATTAATAAGCAATATTTTATTTTTTAAAAATTTTTATTGAATCAAAATTTATTATACATATTTTTTGGGTTCAACATTGAGATATTTTAATCAAATCAATATTACTAGTGTGTATATTGTTACAAATCATAATTATTCTTCATGCCCCTTGTCCAATCTCGCCGGATCCTCCCTCCTTCCCCCCGCCCCCTTTAATTACCCTAGATTTCTTCTCTCCTTCTGAAAGAATAATGGTTACTCTGTTGATTTGTTGCCTAGATGATCCTGTCCAATGCTGAGAGGTGTGATCAGGTCCCCCAATATTATCGTAGAACAGATGCTTCTTCTGTCACTCTGAAATGAGCTTTGTAGAGAGAGACATCCTCTTCTTTTCTTTATCTATGCTGGTGACTCTCCTTGTTTCAATGAACTCCAGTGGCTGGCAGACCATCTGCGTGGTAGTTGTGGCATCTAGCTGCTTCCATGGCAGCCATGGTTATTGTGGTGGCTGTGGTGGGCCACCCACATGGAGGTGATGTTTTTGGCATGCTCCTTGGTGCTGGTGGTGTGCCTTGTTGTGGGGAAAGTCTGGTCCCCAGCACCACTCCTAGGGTCCCTGGGTGGGCCCCAAGGTGCTGGCATGGTATGCCTGGTTGTGGGAGGGGGGTCCAGTCCCCAGATCCATACCTCAGGTCCCTGGGAGGGCCCCAAAGTGCTGGCACAGTGTGTCTGGTTGTGGGAGGTTGGTCTGGTCCCCTTATCCATGCCTTGGGTCCCTGGGTGGGTCCCGAGGCCCTGGTGAGGTGTGCCTGGTTGTGGGAGGGGGTCTGGTCTCCTTCTTCAAGCCTTGGGTCCCTGGGTGGGCCCTATAGCACTGGTGCAGTGTGCCTGTTCATGGGAGGATGGTCCAGTCCCCTTCTCCATACTTTAGGACCGCAGGTGGATCCTGAGGCACTGGCGCAATGTGCCTGGTTGTGGGAAGGGGGTCCAGTCCCCTTCTCCGTGCCTTGGGTCCCAGAGCAGGGCCCTGAGGCACTGGCATGATGTGTCTGATTGTGGGAGGGGGGTCTGGTCCCTGGCTCCCTGCCTTGGGTCCCGGGTGGGCTCTGAGGCACTGGCGCAGTGTGCCTGGTTGTGGGAGGGGGGGGTCCAGTCTCCTTATCCAGGCCTCAGGTCCCTGGGAAGGCCCCAAGGCAATGGTGCTGTGTGCCTGGTTTTGGGACGGGGTTCCAGGCCTCTCCTCCATGCCTCAGGTTCCTGTGCAGGCACCGAGGTGCTGGCAGTATGCCTGGTTGTGGATGGGGGTCCTGTCCCCAGCTCCAAGCCTCAATTTTCCTTGCAGGCCTCAAGGCACTGGTGGTGTGCCTGGGCCGGAACTAATTTTTTGTCCTTTGCTTACTTCTAACACAGGGGAACTTCCTGTGGGAACCAGTACTTGAGCTCTGTGGTTGAGCTAAGTTACTGCTTTGCTGCTGTTTCTCTACAGAAAGCTTTTTGTGCAGCTCAGGGTTTAATGGTTGACCTTATAGGTACTTCCAGCTCTCCAGAGACTTGGTGCACCTGGGTTGTGTAGAAACTCTGATCTGGGCCTGATTTTTTTTAATCGAACTGCACCCCATGCAATTCTGCATTCTTGACCAGTCTCCTCTGAGTGGTCCTGTGCTGATTGAGGGGCAGATCAGCTGTCCTTGCTGTGCTCTAGTGTTCCCTGGTGGGCTTGTCTCCCCCATTGCCCATGCTCCAAACACTTCCCATGGGATGGGCTGTGTGCTGGTCCATTGCAATGACTCACTGGCCTCTGAGTGGCTCCTTTTTTTCAGTTGTTGTGGCTCCTCGCTCCTGCATGGGTCCTGGGAACCCTATTGGTGGTCTTGCTGCCCTGGGGGCCACCAAGGCCCTCTTCTCCCCTGTTGCTTCCAAGTAACTCCATCTGAAGGGCACAGCTGCAGCTTCTGCTGGCTCCTGCTCTGTGTGCTCAGCAGCTCGAGCCTTAAAGTGGCCACAACCCAAAATGCTCAGAGCAGTTTTTTCTTTCTCTCATCATGGCTTCTCCCCCGTTATGAACTTTGTAGGTCTTTCCTCCTCTTCCCCTGAGCTCCATCATGCCCGGCTTGGCTGATGTTACCTTTTTATAGTTGTAGATTGGTTGACTTGTGGGAGAGAGTGATGCTAGGGACTATCTCTTCTGCCATCTTGACCAGAACTGAGCTAACACAAAATATTTTCTTACACAAAATATTTTCCATGTGAAGTCTCATTGCCAAGTTTGTTTCAGTGTGGCTGTTTTCTTTACTCCCTCCAAACCCAAAGGGAAATTATACCCCATGTTTAATTACTTTCTTTGTCAACTTTAATTTCTATACTGCTTTAACAAATAGATGGTTTTTTTTAAAGCAGAAAAGGAAATTTTGAATTTACATGGCATTTGTTAGTTTCTCTCAAGAAAACAATGTATATTTCTATTTCATAATTTTAAAGGAGTTTCTAAATGCCTGCCAAAGATGAAAGAAGTTATTTATAATCTACGTAATGAGCAATTTATGAAATGTTGTAGATATCTCTGTGGCTAGTTGGTTGCAATCAGTTAGAGCAGTAATTTTCTACCTTTTGGGAGTTTCAATTCCCTGTCGTTCTTGGTTTGATTTTATATCTCCTACCACTTCAACTTCTCTGGGATGGCACATGTACATCTTTACATAAGTGACCTAAGCCAGAAACCCCCCAAATATCCTGAGTTTCCTCTTTTCCTTCATCCAACCCTCTTCCCAGATTCAATCAAGTCACCAAATTCTACTTGTTCTCCCCCTTAAATATCTAATCTCTCCACTCTGCTCCATCCTCAGGGTTCCTACTTGGGTAAGGCTTATCATCTGTCACCTGAACAATTGCCAGGGCCTCCCAGATCATTTGCCTGAATTGAATTTCCCCAGTTCAAACAATCCTACACAGTATGGACAACACGACCTTTCTAAAACACAGCTCTGGTCATTTCTCCCCATTAAATCCCTTCCTCAGCTCTCCTTTGCCTGTAGAATAAAGTTTAATGCCCTCTGTGTGAGGTGCAAGACCCTCCAGCTCATGGCTCCTCCTCTCTCTCCAGCTTTATTCTCCCTTCCCCATCCCACACCCCCTCTAAGCACCAGCCACATTGGGCCCATTTTTAGGAGCAAACATTATCTGTGAGGCACATGGTGCCTATGGGTGGAGGATGAAGATGGCGTCCGCGGGAAGTAGGGGAGGCGTAACCCAAGATAGCTCCAAAAGGTTTTTATTGGCCCTCCAGTATTTACGCACTCGTGAACCCTTCATGATCGCTATGCTCAACATGTTAGTACAAAAGGCATGCCCACGTGATCCTTTAATTGATTGGTTAGTTCATGGAAAGCCCCTACTTGCTTGCTTATATAAATTGCAGTGTAATGGCATTAAAGTGGAACTGCCCTGACAGAAACCCTGCCGCGTCTGAGTGTCTCTTTCACGGGGCTGGGTTGGCGGGCAGCAGGCTCACTTTTCCCCGAGATCCCTCGGTCCCAACACCGGGGGTAATCCTGTCGGCTCTTTCTCCTTCTGGGTCTGCGGGAGGACCCCAGGCGCGCCCCCGCACAGCCACACCAATGACTTGTAGGTTCCTGAATATGCACTATAGCGGTTCACACTGTCAAACAGGCATACATTTTATTCTCTCCACAGAGGAATCTCATTTGCCAAGTTTTTCCCTCTTTTGTGCCAGCACCAAACTGGGTGAGCATCTCTATTTTTGCATTTATTACTCTATACGATCATTCTGTTTCTGTAGCTTCCTTCCTTTGCAGAACACAAGAAGAACAGGGATGTTTTCTTGTTCACTTTACCTTTGCTGATGCTTAACATGGTATCTGACCTATGGTACATGTTCAATGAATGGACAGATGAGGTGTTGAACAGAGTTTGCTTAATTTTTAAAAAATTAAATTAATGAACATTATTTTGCTATAAGAATATAGAAATTTCCTTCAGATACATAAAGAAACTGTAAAATGTTGTCCAATCTTCATCAAATTGTTATTGTTATGGCCCCACCTTTGCCATCCCCCATGGGTCTGCTTCTCTCTGCTCGGAAGTCACAATCTCTGATCCTCAATCATACAAATATTTCTACAAGTTATGGCTAGGCACAAATGTATCACCTAGAGAGGAAAAAATTCACATAATACACCTAACAGAGGGCCAGAACAGCCTCTTCATTTTTAAGACATGGCATGTATGGATACAAACAGCATTCGAGAGGAGAAATGCCTACCCAGAATCAAGGAATAACTGGCAACCTTTCTTTATACTGGAACCAGACTATTTTTTTAAAAAATTATTATTCTTTGACCCACTCCAAAGAAGGGGTTCCCCAAAAGTTGTTCAAGTCATAGACCTGACTACAATGCATCTACATGTTAAGTCAGAAATTAAGATTTTTGTACCAAAACATCATAAAAAATAAAAACCCCAGGGTCTGAATAATGTTTTAATTTATTATTCACTCTTTTAAGATGTTCTGCCAGACCAGCTAAAATGTTTTTCCCCACTGAGAGTCTTAAAAATAAACTTTAAACTTAGAAAATCTGTGAATCAGGTCCCTTTACAGAATGAAACCATTCTATTTGTTGACTTTGCCTACAAGTGAATGTGTACAGCCTCTGTTTAGTTTAATTAACCAAGAATAGAAATTACCCTGAAGTGCTTTTCCTGGTCTTTATAAATAAGACCATCAAGAAAGAATACAAGGAATACTGCCTGCTTGTGTGCATTCACTCACTCAGCAAACACCTATGAAAGCCCTTGCTAGGCCCTGAGGCTGCTGCAATAAATAATTCCCTCAGAGGGGCCAGCTCAGTGGGAATAGGACAATCAGGCAATTGTAAAACCATGTGGGAGCTTAGTGACACAGACCTGCACAGTGCATGACACAGACTTGCACACTGCATGACACAGACATGCACTTTGTGTAAGCCCAAAACAGGACTATCTAACCCACAGGCAGCTGAGCAGAAGGCCAGACACTCACTTTTGAGACTTAAGAGACGAAGAATAGACAGGATAGAAGTCAATTTGTAGATAAATGGGCAGAACGAGAAGATAAGGGAGTTTACAGCTATAAATCTCAGTTCTTTCAATGAAGAAGAATTCTAGCTCATTTGCTGGGAGAGAGGAGTCAAAGATTGAGTAGACAGATCTAAGAGTAGTAAAAGTGAGGAAACATTTTTGAGAGAAAGAGAAAAGGGAGGTGATTAAAGATAAGAAAACTGTTGAAGGGTGTCTGTGGGCTCAGTTAGGAGGCTGAATCTCTAGACAAGCTAGTCTGCAGGGCTGCAGGGGAGCAAACAGCAGCGTGGTTCCAGGTTGGGTTTTGTAGACCCATACGGCAGAAGAATACAAGGGGGGCTGGCAAGAAGTTGGTTCCGATGGCAAACCACAGGCTGGATAGGAGAGGAAGACTACTCAGCAACATATGATAGCTAGTGTGATCATACACCATTGTTTGCCCAGGACCATCCTGGTGAGATATATACGTGTGTGTGTGTGTGTGTGTGTGTGTGTATGCTGTTATTATAGTGACCATTCCACTTGCAAAAAAAATCCCTGTTGGACAGTAAATTATATGGTCTGGGAGAAACAATAAGGGAATGGGTCTCCATGAGTTCAAATGGACAGGGCGTCATGGCCAAAGAGTGGAATGAAGGAGTTAGGATTTGAGAAGAGTTCCTGAGGTTGGTAAGGTGAATGGTGGGGTCCTGGGAGTGAGCAGCTGAGATGGCATGGAGGTGACAGTCCTTGAAGTTAAGGTAGCCCAGGAAAATGGAGAGAATTGGTTGGATGAGTCATTCTCATGGTCATTGAAATGAGTGTCTGGCACTTAGTAGATGTTCAGTAAATGTTTGGTGATATGGCAGGAGCTGGAGGGGGAAGGGAGACTATAAATTAGTACCTAATGTTATAGACAAAAGGAGAATTGGCCAGAAGAGGAGAGACAGAAGTAAAGGGGATCAAGATGGCATACGTGTGTGTCTAGATGCAATATAAAAATGTACTTGTAAAGGAGGGAGAAAGTGGCAATCAGACAGCAGTCAGGGTCCAGCAGTGGATGGGGTATGGGACAACAAGAGGACTCTGTAGTGACAACTACAGAAGAAGTCTTGTTCTCAGGAGAGAGCAGTGGTGAGGAACACCATGCAAGGGCTTCCACGCTACCTACTGAGGACAGCACAGATCCCATTACAGGAGAGGCCGTGGGTTCTGTCTCAATGTAAGTAAATCCTACTGAGGTCAAAAAAAGTCCAAGAACCAAACTCCAATCTTAACAGGAAATCTGAGGGAATCAGGTAGTTTCTCTTGTATCATTTTTTTTTTCTTGCATAATTCTAAACAACATGTTGAAGGGGTGGTATAATGAAATAAAGATGACTCACTGCTTTAACTTTTCTGGGACAAAGTGTTACTTATGTTACTGTATGTTATTATTAACAATTACTAGAAAAAAGACTGATGATTATAAATAATTCGTTTCCACTTCCCATGTATTCATACGTACCATGCACAGCAATTTTTCCTAAGTCTTTTGAGGCGAGAACTGTGGCTCGTCTCCACATGTCTCTTCCCTACTGTGTGTAGCAGAGGCAGATCTTAATAAATAACTATCCACAAATAGTTTTGGATTACCTGAAAATATACAAGATACTAAATGTTCTCAAAATAGTTACCCTTTAAAATTGCAAATTAAATTATCATCAGATATTAAGAAGGTAAAATGCAAAATATTTCAACTCAACTAAGAGAATCTCATCAAGTTCAATAATTTTGGAATAATTTGAAAATGTCTGGGTTCCTATGCCCTTTATTCATAGTTTGGGGTGGGGTAGAGACCAGACAATAGGAGAATTCTGCACCTGCTGATTCAGGGGGAAAACAGGGAGACTGTAAAATTCCCTGGAACTACCAGGAAAGCGGTTGGGATAAAGTTCACACTCAAACTCATTCCAACGAAATGGTTCTGGATCCCCCACATGTCACCCCCACCCTGGTTATTGAGAGGCCTAGGACACAGAACCTTGAACACATGGTAAAAGTCTCTTGATTGAAAAATGTCCTGTCCATTCAGAACTGACTTAAGTATTTCCACCTTTTCGAGTGCTGATGCAGATCCTCAAGCCCAGGTCTCCAAAGGTTCATCTCATTAGCTTTTTACTATGATGTCATGATTTTTCTTTGGGTCAACCCTAGTCTAAATATGAAACAAGATAATAGAAAGATTGTAACTGAGGTCAACAATCGTGTAGAAATAAGGTAGGGGATTTTATTTTGGTTTGTTATGAGGAACTCTTCTGTGTGAATAACTTAAACTTAATGAAAATATCACTGTCTGGGCTAGGGGCATCTCTGAAAAATGGTAGCAACACAGCATGTGTTATTTTATTTCTCCCTGTTTCATTATTTAGATCCACATGCTTCTGCAGAGACAGGAACCTATATTTACTTCATAAGTCTGTCAAAAAACACTGCCACGGCAACTATGGGTTTAGTCAACAGATACAAATAAGAAACAAGTGTCCTTTTAAAAGGATTTTAAATTTCAGATTAAAATGTCATACTACGTGGTGAAAGACACAAGGCTTTTCAGACACATGCAGCTTGTGTTAGGGGCAGTGGTGACAGTTACATGTGGAGTGGCTAAGGGAAAGTATTATATTTAAATTAAAGTGACAGTGGGAAACACCTCTTGGGAAGGGGACATTTCCTCTCTCGGATTCATGGAAGAGGAGACTTTGACAACACAAAAGGATCATTTGGTGCAACCACCTTATTTTATTGAGGAAAGGATCACAACCCAGAATTGTTGGTTTGTTCAAAGACCACAGCAGAGCCCAGGTGAGACCCTGGACACCAGACTCCCCAGGGGAGGGGTTAGCTCTACTTTCCCCAGCCTTTTCTTTAATAAATGGTACCAAGTCGTGCTTTTGTGTGTGGAGGTAACACAGAGCAGGGGTTTCCACTAAACACTGCATGACTAGCGTGAACACCTATCATTTTTTGACCACCAAGCATTATCTACTAAAGCACTCTGATTCCTTTTGTGGAATTCCCTCCCTCTTCCTGAGAGAGGTCTTCTGGGAGGGTCAGGGTGACAAGTGCCCTTCCTCCAGGGAAGCTAACGCAGACTGCCGTTTCTTTTGTTGGGGCCATTTTCTCCCACACTACAGCAGCCAGGAACAGCCACATGGTTGTGTTCATTGGTTCCAGCAGTAGACCCAAGTAGGACTGTCAGATGGTTGGTTCCTTCTCCTGAGACTTAGTACCTGTCTCTCCTAAGTTTTTTTGAGCACTGCCTTCAGTCCAGGATTTTTCCCTATAACTTTGCATTAAATCTCATTTATTTTAAGTTAGAGTCAGAGTTCATTTCTGTTACTTGTAACATGAAACCTCTTGGAAGAAAAGAATGCAAAAGTCTGAGGGACGGTGAGCTCCTAGCTGATTCTGAAACTAGGTATATACATTGAAGGCAGTCCTTTAATTAAACAGCCCCCCTTGTGGCAAAAGCAGAGAAAACTTCGAGTCTGCTGAGATTTGGGTATAAACAGCTAATGAAGTTTCAATGTCATGCTAGTATTATCTGGGGGTTGAAATCATTGAACCTAGAGACTTTTAGAAGAATAAAGTTTCAATTCCAAGATAACATTTAATATGAGTTAAAAGGAAGCAACACACAGTCCAGCTAAGACCAGAGTTAGATTAAAATTTAAGAGATAACAGTAAGATCAAGTGAAAGGCATTATCTATAAACAGATATTTACTTTTTAAAGTTTTCTCTTTGTTTATTTAAATTCAGTGTTTAGTAGTTTCATAATATTAAAATTTTCTGTTTTTAATTTCATTTTTTGAAAAATAAGAGAGGGTGAACAAAGTGGTAAAATGAGAAGAAAAATTTATCTGAGGCAAAAAATCACCTCTCTAGCTTAGTTCTTAATATACTTATGATTGAATCACAATTGCCTCCTTGCGGCAGCATACTCTAATTACAGGTTTCATTTCTCTGATGAATCAACCCTTTGAAAGACTGAATTTACAACCTAAAGTATTAATAAAAAGGTAGCAAAGTAATGATTTGCATATGCATTAGAAAAAAATGTTGCATTTCATATAATAGGGGGAAGAAAAGCTTTTTAGTTCCAAACTGCTGTGAGAGTGAAAGTTCTGGCTGGTGGTAATTAGGAAAAGCTAAATATTGTCATATTGCTGTTTGTGTCAATTCTTTATCCTAAGATTTATAAATCAATATGTTGAGTCAGTAACTGTTTAGAAAATAGAAGTTGAGCCCTTTGATTATAGTAACCAGGCAAATGGCACTATAAATAGAGTTAAGGAACTTCAGTCAGAGCAACAGGCATGATCTGTAGTGAAAGGTTTTACAAGTCGGGGTGAGAAAAACTCAGACTAAGCTAAACTGGGTTCTGGGGATGTAATTACAAAACCTCTTATCTTATTGGAAGGAAAATCTATCCACAAAAAGAGTCATAAAATATCATACATCAAGCTGTTCATACAAGCAGACAGAAGCTAATGTGACTGTCTAACACTTTAAACCCATTTTCAAAGACTGCATGGAAAATAAAAAATTTTACTTCAAAATTCACATTATCTTTTGAAACAAACCATCTGTTGTTCACATAGAAGATACTAAAATTTTTGAAGAGGAAGGTATGAGTTGAGCTTTGAGACCAAAGGTGACAAGAAGGGCAGTGATTCATGTATAAATATGTAAATATGAAAAAAAATCCAGCCTCCAGATTCCTAGAACATAGATAATTTATTACCAGAACTTGCTAACATCAGGAACTGTTGCTTTGGATTTGCTCCAGCTGCCGTGTTACAGGTTTGTGTAGGTGATGTCAGAAACACTAGCTCTTCAGCCTACTGATTTGGAAAGTATATGCTTTGAAAATAAAAGTTTTATATTTAGAAGTCAAGACAGAAACTTGACTATGGATTTTTTAAAATACATTTCTGCTACAAGGAGTGTCAGTTTTCTTAAAAAAAAAAAAAAAAAACCCAGAAAACAAAAATTAGTCATGACTTCTAAAATCAACCTAGACATCCAAAGCTAGGTAGAAAGATGTTGAATCAACTAACAAATTTAGATATATGCAGGAAAAAACAAATTTGGTGGCCCAGAAGGAACGAAGGATACAAGACTGAATTTAAAAGGCATATGTTGAAAGAGAGAAAGAGAAAGCAAGAAACAACTGTCACAATACTATGCTGAACTTTAAGAAGGAGAGAACAGAACTGTGGTTACTAGAAGTGGAAAGGGGGAGGGGGAAGGGGGAGGAAGGGAGGTTAATGAGAAATTGGCTAATGGACACAAAGGATGATTATGTACTGTCATGACGAATAAGCTCACTATCCTGATTTGACCAGCACACATTGTACACAACTATTGATAGTCAACTTTACCACACAAATATGTATAATCAATTATGCTTCAATAAAAAAAAGAAAGAAATTTTCATATTATAATGCACACATTATTTTAAACATTTTAAACTTTTTCGTTAGGGAAGGTTTCAAACATGTACAAAAGTATAGAGGATCGTATAATAAAGTCCTAAGTGCTCTTCAACCAGTGTCAGTGATTGTCCATCCACAGTCTAGGCACAATATAGCCTAGGAATGAGGACAGCAAGCTCAGTGTGTTGTAAAAGACAATACTTCAATCTAGTTTCCAAAAGAACCATCGAGCTTTACTCTATTCCATGGCTACCACTTGTATTTTTAAACCTAGCTACTATTTTTAAAATGAACATATTTTTGCTGTTTTTAGAATGAAAAAACAAGTTGAAAGGACCTTAGAAACCATCATCCAATTAACCATATACCCACTCAATTCAACACCCCTTTACCCAAGACCTCCATACAGTGTAAAGAAAGTCTTTCTAGAAACAATGAGAATCATTAAAAACCAGGGGAAATTGCCTTATGAAGCAGCAGGTGCCCCATTCTGGAAAGACTGAGAAAGATTGAGATAGGCTGGAATTCAGAAAACACTTAACATCATGGTATAGTGGAAAGAGTGTGTGTTGGGAAAGCAAACAGATCTTAGTCTGAATCCTGACTTCGCTACGTGGTAGTTGTGCCTCCTTTGTGAGCCTCAATCCTTTCATCAGAGGTTGCTATTAGCGTCCAATGAGGTAACATAAATAAAATGTCAAGTGCTAGGCAATGCTTAGTGGACATCTCTTTCTGTCACCTCCCTTTCCTCCCCAAATAAGTTTCACAAAATGACAGAGAAAACACACACAGAAATATATAAAGGTATTTCACTCAATGAAGCCACATACATGCATAATTTTTTAGTCACTGTCTTATTATGGGATGACATTTATTGAAATATTAAATCAGTAGAGTTTTTCCCAGGGCTAGACTTTTCCCTATACAATCCACATGTAAAAATTATTGAAGAATATAGTGCATTTATATCAGTATATTAAGCTGGGACAACACAGAGCAAATCACTCCAGAGAGTTATCGCAATAAATAATAACTCAATATTTTTCTTTCAATCACATTCTTATGTTATAGAGAAAATATCAGACTTAGAAAAAGAAAAAGCTTTGGCTAGAAAGGCAGAGAAACCCATTAAAAGGAAATGAAAAAAATCCTAAAGTAGATAAAATTCTTAATTACCCTTTTTCTCGCTAGCTTAATACCCAGGTCCAGTGATACAACATTTCAAATTAGTGACTACCATATGGCTTCAGAGCCTATGAAACTTCAGTGCAAAGTAAGTTCCCATGTAGTCTTGTGCCCGTGATCAGCAGCACTTTGGTAAACGGCTGGCTCTCGCTGACTTCCAACAGCCACCCTCAATGTGGGAAATTTCTAACAGCTACATAAGGCATCATTACTACTCTATATGAAACCGCTGTGTTGTTTTTTTTAAGACTCTTTCTTAGAAATACCCACCACGTGACTAATACTGACATCTGTGACACATACAATACAACACGCTGCGGCATGTGAGAGTCTCCAGATT
>NW_007729868.1:18101-19014 GCF_000696425.1 Galeopterus variegatus
AATACTGACATCTGTGACACATACAATACAACACGCTGCGGCATGTGAGAGTCTCCAGATTCTTATTTCTTATCTATGGTGCATAGGGCTTTGGTGACTTTGTTGCAGATTTTTTTTCTTGAATATTGTGCTCTGCTCTCCCTCTTCTCAGAGATGTCCTACAGCCATCAAAGTAAAAATAATTCTATTTTAAAAGCCTAAATATTATTTATTGAGGATGTTTCAGTTAACTTATGCTGCATAACAAATCAGCCCCAGTCTTGTTGGCTTAAAACAACAGTACTTTATTATGTTTCATGATTCTGCAGCTTGGCCAGGCTATTCCTCTGCTGGTTTCAGCCAAGCTTACTCATGCAGCTGCATTTAGCTGGAGAATTGGCAGGGCCAGAAGGTTCAAGATGGCCTCAATTACGTCTAGCAGTTGAGGCCAGCTGTCAGCTGGGGTGTCTCAGTTCTCCTCTACCATGAGCAGTAGGCTAGACTGGATTTTCCACATGACCGTCTCAGGGCAGTGCTTGTGTCCTAAGTGGTCGAAAGTAAAAAGTACAAGGTCTCTTAAGGTCTAGACCTGGAAGTTGCATAATGTTATTGCCATTGAATTCTATTGGTCCAAACAAGTCAAAAGGCCAGGTCATATTCTGGGCATGGGGAAATTTGGAGAAGTGGCAGTCACATTGCAAAAAGGCCTGAAGAGAAAATGTTACAGTCATCTTTGAAAACAATCTACAACAGAGGGTTCTAAATAACGGTATCAAATTAAGTGTCCTGCCTTCTCAGAAGGAAGCTTATCCTTTCTTAAACCCAAGCACAGCACAATGCCTCTGGCTGTGGTCTCCTAGGAGTCAGAATCTAAGCCTTTTCTTAGAATTCTCTCAGTATTCTGACTGCATGAATAATCCTTTTATCTCCACCC
>NW_007729868.1:19690-29350 GCF_000696425.1 Galeopterus variegatus
AGCCTTTTCTTAGAATTCTCTCAGTATTCTGACTGCATGAATAATCCTTTTATCTCCACCCGCCAAGTAGAAGTTTGAGGAAGGGAAAAAAAAAGTTTTAAAAAAAATTTTATTACAGCAACTTTTTTTTTTCTCAAATGGGAAGAATAATGTGGGAAAAAAATAAGTGATTTACAATACCAGCACCAAGTAGAAGTTTGAGGAAGGGAAAAAAAAAAGTTTAAAAAAAAATTTTATTACAGCAACTTTTTTTTTTTCTCAAATGGGAAGAATAATGTGGGAAAAAAATAAGTGATTTACAATACCAGCAGCTGATGTGTTCCTAGGATCCATGTGGTAAAATCTTCAAGGTCCACCTGTGAAGAACTTAATTGGGAAGGCACAATGGCCATCTGTGCACCCCCACAATGTCACAGTGAGCACAGAGCAGCCTCTCCACACATTCAACAGCTCCAACAAAAGCCAACGGGCCACTGAACAGCAACAAGTGGCTGGACCATGCCTGGGCTGGTACTCTACTATCGCTACGAGTTGTCATCTGACAGTGAACCTGACCCTTGAATCAGTCTCTGCATGGCAATAATTCATCTGCCCACAAAATATACAGAAAGCATTTTAGATGTCTCTAATAAGATAAAATAGTGAAATACAAGAACAAGGTTTTCCCAAAATTTTGGCTACTGCTAATCAGTGGAACATTTTAAGAGATGAAAATGCAAATGGAAACTTACCTTAAGTTTCAAACTATTTCATTTGAAAAAAATATGATCAAGTTATTATCATCAAGTTAGTTTTAGGAGCTGAAATTTGGTTCATGGTCATCACACTAAATAACAATGAGAAACACTGTACAGATCTTTTTCTATACATCAATGATTAAAATATCTTCCTTAAAAGATTTTCTGGAAGAAATTTCCAGGTATCAGATACTTACTCGGTGGTTTTGCCAGATTCATATTTGCTCTAATAAAAGATACAGAAAATGGCATTCTCTCTCATGGTGTGTGTATGTGTGTGTGTTGAGAAGGAGAGAAAGAGAGGTCTCATATATAAAGTACCCTTAAAGGAATTATTCCACCTAGTATCAAAGTAATATGTGCATCTATGGACTGTCCGTCAATCTTCTAAACTTATTACGGTCAGTGATTGGGAATATCTGGGGTGATTTATCAGAGCTGTAGATCTCTTGTCCTCAGCTCTACTCCCTATTCCTCACCTATCCAGATTCCTCTTTATTTTCTACCTCCCTTTCTGGGGTTTATTTTTCTATGTATTACTTTGAAAGGATGTAAGCCCTGCCATCATCTCTTGACTCTTGACTGTGAATTGTGGCACCTAAAGAATGTACAATGTCCAGAATTGTGAACAGATAACTAGACAGGACTCAACAGCAAGGTTGCAGCAATGGCAAAATGACCCAGTTAGAGGTCAGAGGTTAAATGCATAAGCCGCATAAGCTGTGGACAGCAGTGCTTGCCAAAGCTGCCAGTTTTACAATACTCACATCCAGACCTCAGATTCTGACATATTATCCTCTCTATAAACTCTCCTGTAGTCTCATAATGCACATTTTATTGCTGTAAGCCATACTACCTTGGGCTTTCTCAAAGTGATGAAATGCTAACAGCTTCAGCACAATGTAGCAGAACAATTGGAACAAAACCACAGATGAGCAGGAGCTTGGCACTCGCTGCCTCCAAGGGCAGAGCAGTGGAATTAATCTTTTCTAAATGCCACTAATTGGATCTTCAACTCCAAAGTAAATAGAGATAAGGCTTATTAGATTACAATATTCATATGTGGAGTTAGGCAAATACCAGGCGTGGCTAGAAAAAAAGAAATTCTATTAAAGATTTAAACTTGCTGGAACTTTGAGCAAAGAAAAAAATAGGTAACTAATTTCTACATAAAAATTTTTGTAATTGTGTTTGCAAATGAAGGTTTAGTAATCTATAAAGTTAATTTCCCACTCCTTAAATGCTGGTACATCCCTACCCTGGAGATCATTAGAATTCATTTGGTCCCCTCTGGGGGACCACCTCACCTGCACCCATTTATTGATTCTACGAAGTTTTGTGAGTGCCTATTTACATGGCCCACTTTCGTGTCAATCTCACAGGGAGAGCAAAGTGGCTGCTGTCCCAGGAAGAGAAGTTGCCCATATTATGACTGCTAAGGCAGGGTTTTCTCCAGGCAAGTCTACCCAGCTCCCCACCTTCTCTACTCTCATGAACCTCCTAGTCCCTGCCTCCCTGAACCTACATCTCCCATCTGCTTCTTTTACCATTTGATCCCTCTTCCCTCTTGTACATGGATTCTTGTCAGCCCCAGGGCTTGACTCTGCCTGCCCAGCAGGTTCTTGCCATACACTGTTCTCACATCTCCACAGCTGCCCATGTCCTAGTGCAGAATATTACATGCAAAGACGCTTAAGGAAAAAAATGAACGGGCACATTTAATCAACCTGCTTTTCAGTCAAATTAACTTTTGTTTATTTCTCAAAATCATTGGAAGTCTGCCTGATTTCACTAGATTTATTATTCCAAGTTTACTTGTATGCATAGACAGACTTTATTTCATAAATGTTTAAATTTTCATATTATATATATATTTTTAAAGCTGCCATCAATAGTATGATTCAGGAGAAATCTCGGAGTCTTGTTCTGAACAGCTTTCCTTGAGACTGGAGAAAAAGAAACGACTTTCATGCTCTCTTTGCAACTTATAAAAATAATACAAAGTTTGCTTTGTAATCAGTTCTGTACTAGTGGCCAGGCTGTATGTGTGTAACATCTTAACTCTTTTCCAAAGACTGTCTTGGGAACATTCGCGGTTTATGCACGCTGCCCAGAGGTGAGGCTTTTGGCTTCCAAGAACAGAAACAGTCTTGAGGCAGGGCATCCAGGGTGCCTCCAGGCACTAACCAGAATTATTTCGACTTCTAAGTGTCATAGAATCTCCATGAGACACCTCAGTACCATCTACCAGAAGGTCCCACATTTGAGACACTCCATGGCAGGGCTCTTAGGGACCCAAGGACCCACAGCACATAAAAGTTTAGCATTTGCTAATTATTTTTCTTTCACCCTTTCCTCGAACAGTGGAAGGTTTCTCTGGGTGGTAAGAGTGAAACAAGACAGCATTGCTTTGGGGAATTACTTGTTTTTAACCACACAACTCCTAGGTATAATTGGGAAGTACAAGCAACAAGAATGGCAAGAATGGGTAGTATCAAATATATGCTTTTATTTATTTATGTATTTTTGGCTGACAAGCAAAAAGCTAGAATCTAAAGATCCTCCCTTCCTGGGTCAGACTACCTCCCCTCCTGCGTTGTGTTGCAGAATGCGCCCAGCAGGGACGCTTGAGGAGTGAGACCTAGGAGGAGACAGTGTGGGGTCTCAGTCCAGCCTGGGTTCAACCCGCCCATGCCATTTATTACATTTCTTAACCTCAGTGAGTCTCCTTATCTATAAATCAGAAGTAATAATTCCTACCTGATAAATTCAGCATGAAGAGAGAAAATAATTGATGCAGGGCACCTAACACACAAGCAGCCTCTCAGCAAATTTAACAGAAGAGACGATGATAACCTGACTCCTGGGAAACTACATTTTCTATTTCGGATAATTTACAAAAAGCTACAGAACTCCATTTCTAAGAGATGAAAATGAACAAACAAACAACAACAACAAAAAACCCCTATGATCATTAGTCATATACATCATTTTCCGAGTACTCACTGACAAAATTTGGGCCAATTTTTTTAGGACTGTTGGTAATTACTTAATTGTTTTTCTATTTTTCCAATAGCATGCATATTTTATCTCCAAATTGGCTAAAACCCTTAAACCTTACCCACAGGAAATCTTCAGGAGTGCTTGCTGGAAGAATAACATGGTTTAATGATTCTAGTGTTTTGTTTTCGTTTGTTTGTTTGTTTGGTGTGTGTGTGTTTGGCTGATTGGTTGTTTTTGTCTTCCAAAGTTTTGTGTGTTTTCAAAATGACTCAAGGGATGGCTATTCTGCAAGCAACATTTGTTAACCAGAAATGCAAGGAGAGAGAAAATGTGTTTTAAAAAGACAGGAGGGTTGATATGAAGAGGTGAAAGGTGCAGTCGGAGATTGTGGGCCATGTCTGAATTCAAGTCTGTTTCTAAGGGCTCTGCAGCAGCTCAGCTTGGGGCAGTCTGGCCACGGTTGATATGAAGAGGTGAAAGGTGCAGTCGGAGATTGTGGGCCACGTCTGAATTCAAGTCTGTTTCTAAGGGCTCTGCAGCAGCTCAGCTTGGGGCAGTCTGGCCACCCACCCGCCATCTCCTGCCCTACACAGGGAAAGGAATCTGGAAGAAATCCTAAGCATGGAAGCTTCTGAGATAGTTCACTGTTCTAAATAAGGTGAGATTTAAAAATATATACATTATCCATTCTGTTAGGATAATCAGAATCCCGGAGAATAAAATAAAATAACAGAATAAATATGTGAGCAATAATGCCCTCTAAAATGTTTGTCTTAAGCTTTTGAAGGTTATCTCAGAACAAAGGGCCTGCTGTTTGATACATGCAAATAAAAAGACAAGACATAAGCCAAGAACCTCAGAGGGCAAATGCTTACTTGCTGAGCAGTTTTGGACACCATGCCATCAGGAACCTGCTGAAGAGAGTGTGTTCTTCCACAGTGACAAATTCATGTGTGTTTTATACACTTGAAAGAAAATGTGAGGTTTTTACTTGTTCAGCCCATAATTCCAACAACAACCAAAAAGATTGGACTTTGTCTTTTGTACATCACTAAGGCTGCTTCCAATTTTGACTACCATTTCCTCTAATGTTTTCATAGGAAATATTTAAAATAGGTTACAAAAGTAAAGAAAATGGCATAATGAACCCCCAGGTGCCCATCACCCAACTTCAGCAATTAGCACGGCTAACCTGGCTCCATCTACCCCCGAGTGATTCTGAAGCAAATCCCACTTTGTTATATCACTTCAACCATAAATATCTCAGCATGTGTCTTTAAAAGATTAGAATTATTTTTCATACCTAACCACAATATAGTCATGCCACCTAAACACATTTATAGTAATTCTTTGATATCATTAAATATCCAACTCTGACTATCTTTTGTATAATTATACACAACTGTACACAAGCAGACACACTCATATGCAAATGACAGCTGCCATAGGTAAAGGCCCAAAATTTCTGAACATTCTTAGTTAGATTTAAATTATTTATAGAGGAAAGTGTCTAGCATAGGCTTCAAGAACAAAAGTCTATTTCAGTAAAGAAAGCGATCCACTTTTCGGAGAGTTTGCTTTCCCCAGTGTACTTAAACAGTACATTTAATCCATCCACTTAACTAAAAATGATGGAGTGCCTGCACATGGAAAATTGAAAGTATTTTATTTTTAGGCTCAAGTTGTAGAACGCTATTACTTGACCAAGAAAACATCATAGAAATCTAATGAAGCCAGCTTGACCAAACCAGCACTTGGCTAATTTGTTGGTTTTTTCAAGAAAAACTGAGTTTTCCACCAGCAGGTTAGAAAAATTAGAAATATAAACTAGTGAGGCCCCAAAATACTGAAGGCTAAGATTGTTTCTATGGTACATTAACAGTCTAGATCATGGGTGTGTGTATTCAGTTCTATGCAATTTTATCACATGTATAGGTTCGTATATTTACCACCACAGTCAAGATACAGAACAGTCCCATTCAAATGATCCCTCCCACTACCCTTTTATAGCCACAGTGTTTTCTTTAAGGCTATAATTCATGAACCACCTGCATCAAAATCATCTGGAGGTGGAGACCAGGTGTTGCTTATAAGTTCCGGGGCCTCACTGAAGAACAGCTAAGTCATGAGTCAGAGATTGTGAAGGCTGGGCCTGGGAATCTGCATTTTAACAAGCTGCCAGAGAAATTTTTATTTATACAAAGTTTTGAGAACCTTTACCATATTTCAGTATTCTGTCTATAGCATATGTTTTACTTAAAACTAGGCCTGAAAATACCCAGAACTATTAAATTAGGGTACAATTAGAATTGTTGCATCTAAATATGATGAATCTAGTTTAGGCTCAAATGGAGAGGCTATTTTGGATTTGGGGAAGAGAAGCAGTGTGCATAGCAATGTGTATAGCTGCAGCTAGAATCAACTAAAACTGCAAAGTTTAGATTGTAAATTCCCAAATATGCAATATTAAACAAACCTTTTTGCTAGCTCCTGCCTGGGCATTGTGCTAGGTACTTTACAAACACAAGGTATTTAACCCTTATCATAATTCTGTTGCAGGTCTGAAAGTCCACATTTTACAGATGTAGAAACAGAAGCTTAGAGAAAAGACTTGTCCAACAGATACACAGATGGTAAGCAGCTGGGCTGGGACCCAAACACACCAACAGGTGTGTCTGACACCAATATTCACACTATTTCCACGATGCCAAGATTTACATGTAAAACACAGGGCAGTCGAGTTAGGTTTATATGAACACTCTCCCAATTTCCTATTTTTATGATTCAAATTTTATCTTTATTAAATTTTACTGCTGTTCTCATCTTTTTTGTCTGGGGGTGGGATTATGATTGGATAGGGAAGAATCACTCAAAATAGTTGTCATCAGACTGAGACTTAAGTGTAGAAATTGGGAGTAAGAGTTTGGAGACTTTCATAGCAATTTGGCATGGCTGTGACATCCAAGTGAGTGATCAGTGGATTTGTCTCAGTGAACAGAGCATAGGTCAGTTCAGAATGCCAAACTTGCAAGATGAGTCCTATGTGGCCCAAAATGAGCATTTCCTTTGAGCCTTATGTGGACGTTCAAAAAAGTTTTGGATTTTGGAACATTTTGGGTTTGGGGGAATTTGGGACATTCAGTCCGTATGGATCATACACAGTAGGACCACATATGGGTTTGTGATGGACTGGGAAAAAAATAACAGGTCCTTTCCTACAGACAGTTTGAAAAGCTTGGTTTTGCAGTTAAAAATGCTAAAGGTGTAATAGATGAACTTTGCTTCCCGTCTGCTCATGGTGCAGGCGGACACAAGATGCCCAGCCCCTCAGAAAGGAGGCAGGTGCGGACTCTAATAGGCGTGGGCAGCTTCTGAGAGGCTTCCTCAGATGACCATGACCATGACACCAACTACATTCTATAATATGTTCTATCTCCAATGTCAATTCTTAACATATTTAATTATCTCATCATATTTAGGGGATGAGAAAGGAAGGCAAACTTAAGAGAGCAGGAATGGGAACAAAAAATTCACTCCCAGGTACCCCCATGCATGATTTGCAGTGGGTGTCCCTATCTGAACTCTAATGTTAATGCAGTTTCTTTAGTTGTGATGATTGGTCCCTCCTTTGGCCTAATTTTATTATCAGTCCACAAACCTCTTGTCTTGGAATCTGTCATCCCTTGTCCCACCTGCCCGGTCTCTCCTGTCTCCTTTTACCCAACATGCATTACCTAAAGGACCAGCACTATCCTTACAGCAGCTACAATATACTGAAAACTTATGTGTCAAACATGGAGCAAGGGGCTTTATGTAAAGTATTTCATTTAACTCATAAAAACTACATAA
The DNA here is from genome assembly GCF_000696425.1 of Galeopterus variegatus. Lineage (NCBI taxonomy): Eukaryota > Metazoa > Chordata > Mammalia > Dermoptera > Cynocephalidae > Galeopterus > Galeopterus variegatus. The sequence goes on from NW_007729868.1 coordinate 27,280, forward strand.
AGGACATATAATTACCCCCATTTTTCATGAGAAGAAACTAAAGCTTAAGAAAGTTATTTTTCTCTGGGTGACACAGATAATAAGAGGCTGAACAAAGATTTGATTTCAAACCCTGTGTTCTTAACCACTTCAGATAAATAAATATTCAACATTATTATTATCTCCATGTAGCTGCACTTTAAAGATGAGAAAACTGACATACAGAAAGGGTCAGATATCCAGTAATAGACAAGTAATTTCTCCTGACTCAATGACAGCCTTCAGACTAATGCTCACTTAGGGACTGTGCTTTTCCTTTTGTTACTGCTATCCACAAACGCACTACTATGCTGTTCTAACATCATTAGTTGTACTGTATAAATGGAGATCTACTTGAGCTGAGTGTCTCAAAATGGCAATAGCGGAACACAACATTTTACTTAAAGTTATGAATACCTAGAGCTTCTGGATTGTGCTTTTATTTTGGTGAATACTTGATTTAGGCTCTTTTCAGGTAATGGCAAAATGAGGTTGGATACAAAGAAAGAAAACTGAGCGACCTTACAAGGAACAGGATAAAAATAGGAAGACGTTAGTTCTCAAAAACGATGGTGGATGTGTTAAAAATTCCATGCTAACAACGAAAATATCACATAGAGCTTATGAGGGCACTGGGAGTTTTTTGAGGCATAGAATTTGGCCTTCATTAAATTTTTAAATCAATATGGAACACTGAATCCAAACATTGAGATTGTAAAAATAAGCCCTTAAAAACATTTTCTCTCTCTCTCTCGTGCGTGTGTGTGTGTGTTTTCCGCACAACCAGGTGATCTATTGCTTTTTTTGAAATACTTGGGTAGAGAAAGCAAGACTGCCAATTAGACCTTCCTATTCTAGGTTCCCAGGACATTTCGTCTCTCTCCTTTTGTCACTCTCTATTTTTCTGATGGAGCCGAGGTACTTAATGCAATCCTTAGAAAGTAACTCTAGAAAAAGGGATTACGTTTGTTGGGGTGAGAGAAGTGTAGAGTATCTAAGAGAATTTCTTACATTTTAATGTTTTTGGTTTTATTGCTCTAATCCCTAATTCTTTTCATGACAATTCACTGACTTAACAGTTCACTTGACTTAAGTTCAAGGTGTAACTTAAACTTGTCACCCCTTAGTAACACCCCCTTTTTAATGTTTTTGGTTTTATTGCTCTAATCCCTAATTCTTTTCATGACAATTCACTGACTTAACAGTTCACTTGACTTAAGTTCAAGGTGTAACTTAAACTTGTCACCCCTTAGTAACACCCCCTTCCACCCTCCCGGCTCCTGCTCCAGCCATTTGGAAGCTCTGCCAGGAGGATGCTTGGCATTGAGATGGAAAGTCCATCTTGTAGGGAGCCCCAGATGGTCTTCATCCATCAAGTCTAGAACAGCCACTTCCTATTTTGTCTAAGAAACACTGCCACCTGAGGAAAGTCAGCAGGAGCCTGCTGTGGCTACCCACCCTCTCGGCTCCTGCTCCAGCCATTTGGAAGCTCTGCCAGGAGGATGCGTGGCATTGAGATGGAAAGTCCATCTTGTAGGGAGCCCCAGATGGTCTTCATCCATCAAGTCTAGAACAGCCACATCCTATTTTGTCTAAGAAACACTGCCACCTGAGGAAAGTCAGCAGGAGCCTGCTGTGGCTACAGCGCAAGCAGCAGAGCATGCATGTCACTGTCGTGGGAAGCAGGTAAAAGCACCATGGCAAGGGGCCGTCACACAGCCAGGGGCTCTCTCTACCTAACTCCTGCACTGCCACTGTCATCCTCCTTGCTCCTCACTTTAGATGTCCAGACCCTCGGGGGATTTGCTTTAGCACTGAGGACTGCAGGGGAGAGAAGAGAGATCTTGCTTTCGTGATGGAGCCACGTGTTCGTGGTGGGGCTGTGCCTCATTGTGATTTTACTCTACTTCTGGTGAATACCTATAGCCTCCGTAGTGGTGGGCTCAGCAAAGGTGGCATGAGCAACCTTCCCGGGACAGTGTCCAGCTGCATCCAAGCCCTTGCTATCAGCGAGGACTCTCCCTAAAGGAGCAGTCCTATCCTCCTGTGGCTG
>NW_007729868.1:29621-48419 GCF_000696425.1 Galeopterus variegatus
CCAAGCCCTTGCTATCAGCGAGGACTCTCCCTAAAGGAGCAGTCCTATCCTCCTGTGGCTGTCCTCGTGGTTCTGACCCGCCTCCTGAATGGATTTCCCGATACTTGGCCCAACAGCCCCTGGGCAGCTCCATGGTTCCTGGCTCTCTACCTACTTCCATGAGCCTTTACAGGGAGCCACAGTTCCTCAGAGGTATCCTTCTGTATCCTCTGAGGGCTGAGGACATTGGCTATGGGGTAAGAGGTTGCCACCTTCTTTTTCCCAGATCTTCACACTGTGGCATCTTCAAACCCTGTTGGCACGGACTGCCCTATTGGGCCTTCAGACATCTCTAGACCAGATGCAGGTACCCACTGCTCTGTTTCCCATATGTCCCCAAGCCTCAGGGAAACCAAGTTAAGCTCCCCCCATCCCCCAAGAATTCTCCCACACACATCACCCTGAAGGCAGCACCAGGAAGGGACTGAGTTCTTCAGCTCAGGAACTGCCCTTCTCCCAGGCTACCCAACTTCTGCGTGAGTCTCCAGCTGTCCCTCTCACTCAGGATGGAAAGGACAGAACAGATCCTGTTTTCCATGAACACTCCCCAAGAAGCCTCCCCCCATTTGACCCTTTTCTCATATTGTCTGGCGTGGGAAATGCCTGTACCAGTTCTGGTGTAATTGGTGTCTCTGGGTGGCCTTGAAAGGAAGCTGCCTGTCCCCAGATGCAGCCAGTTCATGGGCAGCTCTGTAGATTTAGAACATGTGCAGGAAGGATTTCCCTTAACTTTCAGATTTATTCAGATTGCCAGGAAAACAGGAAAAATCCCCCTAATCATCCTTTATACAGGGATAAGATCCTCTATAATTGTTAAACAAGTGTCTTTTAACTGTCCCTAACTCAGACGTTGGTCCCCTTCCATTCTCATACTCAGGACTCCTTTAACAAGAGCGCACGTTCTGCTAAGGAACCACATTTCCTGAGGTCCTCCAGCTGCCTGTCAGGGCCAGCCTCATGGGTGTGTGGCCGGTGCACGGAGCCTCCAGTTTGCTGCCTCGATGTCCTGCTGTTGCTGTCCTGAAATTCTCAGTAAGTTTGGATCAGGGGTCTGCATTCTTATCTCGCCTTGAGTCTTGTGAATTAGGTAGCCATCATGCTCCTTTGGCAGATTCCACGTACCACAGGCCTCAGGGCCTGCAGGTGAAATGAAGCAAAGAAGCAGTGGAAGAGCAGGGAAGGGAGAGCCAACATCTTTCTGTCAGAGGAAAGCTGGAGGCAGGGGCGGGTAGGCATGCAGCTTGACTGGTCAGCAGTGTGCGTCCTGGTCTCCGCTTGACTCCCCTTCTCAGGACTGAAGCCCAGCGATGGGGTTGAGGGTTAAATAGGTGGGAGAACCAGATGGAAGAGAGATTTCAACTCCCAGTGTTAAGCAGAAATCTGGTGACAGACTCAGTCTGCCCCTTCCCAAAGGGGGGCTTGGCCCAGCATTATAAACTTGGTGGTGTGGTGTGGTCCTGCACAGAGGAGCCTCGGACTTAGCCCTCCAGCCAGTCTGGCTCCTGTGCCTTGTGGATTGGAACCAGACAATCCCTCGACCCCTGGGAGCAGACTGGAAGGCTTCCAGTGGGCCCAGTTCAGTGGGCCTCCCACCTATCCTGGGCCCACCACAGGGCTCTCTGTGTTGCCAGGGTTCTAGGCAGAGGCTGGAGATGGCCAAGACCCACACAGGGCTCCCATCAGTGAGGCTGAGCAAGCCAGCCTCTGACCAAGGGGCTCCAGCCACCAAAATCCAAATGACAGTATGAGGTGGGTCGGAGGACCCCAGCACTCTGCCATGAAAAGGGCCCATGAGCCTCCCTGCTGCCATAGCTCAGAGACCATGTCAAAGAGGATGGGGCAGAAATGACAGGCAAGTGTGACCTAAAAGGCCTGTTTTAAATCATAGTCCAATCAGTTTAATGTGAGGCCGACAACTATTTCCTTCCCATGCCCTTGCAGGTGGGAGTTTGTGAGGAAGATCAAATTGATTATAAACAAAAATAATGGAATTACATTTCCTCTGCACATCTAAGCTTATAACCCCTCTACAGTTTATGTTGTCCCATGTGCTATAATGGATAATTTTTAATTATCCATTATAAAAGTTCACAAAGATAACATGTGCAAGTAAAATCCACACATGTAATGCCCAAGCTGCAGTTTAACAATTCCAAATCGCTCCTTACCTAACCTTATGCAGACTTCTCATTTTACTGCAATTTCATGTACGTTGCTCTCACATGCATTGTCCCATTACACCTCGCAACAGCCCTGCAAGGCGAGCAGGAAAGACAACATTGTCCACATTTAGCAGGGAACCTAAGGATGCTAAATGACTTGTCCAAGGTCATAAAGCCACTAAGAGGCAGTACCAGGCTTGGAAGTCAGGGCCAACTCCATACCCAGTGCTCTTATTACCGTGCCATTCATGCCTGTTTGACACTTTAATACCAGACTGCTGAAATGTGACTAACCTAGTGGATGACTTCCTCTTTCTGTCTCTGCTAATAATCCACTTCTTTTCATGGTCAGGGAATTTTTCCAGGCAGCTGCCCTGTTTTCTATTTCATTGATTTCTGCTCTGACCTTTATTATTTCCTTACTTCTGCTTACTTTGATTTCATTTTCCCCTTTTTGCTAGTCTCCTAAGATGCAAGCTGAAGTCTTTGATTTGAGATCTTTCTTTTCTCCTATAAGCATTTAGTGCTATAAATTTTCCTTCAAGTACTGCTCTAGCAGCATCCCACACAGTTTGATATGTGGTATTTTCCTTTAGTTCAAATTTCAAAGAAATCTTTGACACATGGGGTTTTTTCTTGTTTGTTTTGGTTTTGTTAGGTTTTTTTATTTTAGAAGTGTATTATTTGTTTGATATGTGGTATTTTCCTTTAGTTCAAATTTCAAAGAAATCTTTGACACCTGGGGTTTTTTCTTGTTTGTTTTGGTTTTGTTAGGTTTTTTTATTTTAGAAGTGTATTATTTACTTTCCAAATATTTGGGGAGATTTCCAGATACCATTCTGTTATTTATTTCCAATTTAACTCCATTAAGAACAGAAAACATACTCTGTATGACTAAATCCTTTTCAGTTCAGACTTGCTTTAATGCCTGGAATATAGTCTATCTTGGTAAATATTGTCTGTGTATTCTTCTGTTTTTGTGCATAACGTTTTATAAATATCAAGAAGGTCAAGTTGGTTGATAGTGTCATTCAAGTCTTCTATATCCTTACTGATTTTATCTTCCTGTTTTATCAATTATTTAGAAAGGGATACTGAAATACCCTACTATAATTGTGAATGTTTTGATTTTTCTTTGCAATTTTATCTGGTTTTCCTTCATGTATTTTGAAGTTCTGTTATTAGATGTGCAAACATTTAGGATTGTTATTTTTTATTGCTGAATTGATCCTTTTAACATTATGAAGTGATCTTCTTTATCCCTGGTATTATTCTTTTCTCAAAAATCTATATTAATATAGCCAGTCACTTGAGTTTTCTTTTCACCAGCATTGGCATAGTATGTTTTTTCATACTTTTACTTTTAACCTAATTGTGCCTAAGTATTTAAAGTGGGTTTCCTCTAAACAGTGTGTATTTGGTTCTTGCTTTTTAAATCCAATCTGACAATCTTTGCCTTTTAATTGGGGTCTTTAGGCCATTTACCTTTAATGTGAGTACTAATTTAGGTTTAAATCTAACGTCTTACTACTTGTTTTCTATTTGTTCCATCTGTTCTACATTCTATTTTTCCTTTTTTTCACTGCCTTCTTTTGGATGAGGTGAATTTTTTTTTTTTTATGATTTCATTTTATTTCCTTTGTTGGCATATTAACTCTAACTCTTTGCTTTGTTTACTTTTTAGTGGTTTCTTTGGGGTTTATAGTATATATCTATAATTTATTATGGTCCACCTTTAAGAAATAATATGACATTTATACATAGATTAAGAACCTTATAGTAGTATATTTCCATTTCTTTTCTCTCAGACTTTGTGCTATTTTCATCATCCTTTTTACTTCTACTTATACTATAAATTCCACACTACATTGCTATTTTTCCCTTAAACAGCATTTTTTTAAATTTTAAAAATAGAAAATCTTATCTATTTATTCACATGGATACCATTTTCTGTAATCTTCATTCCTTTATGTAGACCCAGATTTTCATCTAGCATTATTTTTCTTCTATCTGAAGTACCCCTCGTGATTCTTCCATAGATTAATTCTGTCAGCTTTGGTATGTACAAAAAAGTCTTTATTTTTCCTTCATTTAGAAAGATTTAAAGGATGTTATAGAATTCTAAGTTGATCGTGTGTGTGTGTGTGTGTGTGTGTCTATACGAAGTTATTACGCTTTTAAAATTTACTCTTTATCACTGGGTTTGGACAATTTAATAACAGTATGCTTTGGTGAAGTTTTCTTCATGTTTCTTGTCCCTGGGGTTTGTTGAGTTTCTTGGTGCAACGGGTTTGGACACTAATTCCCCATGTATTATGTATCTTGAAGTTGTTTCACAGTTCACAGATACCTTGTTAACTTCTTTCTTTCTTTCTTTCTTTTTTTTTTCTTTTTGTTTTTAGTCTTTTTGTCTCCATGTATTGTTTTGGGTGGTTTCTCCCGTTATAACTTTAAGTTCACTAATGTATTCTGCAATGTCTGCCTTGCTAATAATCCCATTCAGTGTGCTTTCTATCTTAGATATTAGTTTTATCTCTGTAATTTTGCTTTGTGGTATGTATGTTTGTGTATATACATACATATACATATACATATATTCTCCATGTCTCTACTTAACATTATCAATATTCCCTGTAGCTGTTGGAATATACAGAATATAGTTACAATAACTGTTTTAATGTCCTTGTCTGCTAATTCTAATGTCTGGGTCAGTTTCTATTAATGGATTTTTCTCTTTATTGTGGGTCAGGCTTTTGTTTTGTTTTGTTTGCTTACTTTTATGCCTGGTAATCTTTGATTGGATGTCAGACATTGTGAATTGCTGGGTGTCAATTTTTTTTTTAATTTGTTGTAACAACACTTAATATGAGATCTACCCTTTTAACAAATTTTTAAGTACATGATACAGTATTGTTTTTGTTTTTTGGTGTTATCAACATCATGCCCTACCAATTGAGCTAACTAGCCATGCCAGCCCCAGTATTGTTAACTATAAGCAAAATGTTGTACAACATATCTCTAGGATTTATTCATCTTGCATAACTGAAATTTTATACTCATTAAACAGCAATTCCCTGTTTTCCCTCCCCCCAGCACCTGTAAACCACCATTCTACTCTGTTTTTATGAGTTTGATTATTTTACCTGCCTCATATAAGTGGAATTATGCACTATTTGTCCTTCCACAACTGGCTTATATCACTTAGCATTATGCCCTCCAGGATCATCCATGTAGTCACATCTGGTAGCATTTCCTTCTTTTTTAAGGCTGAAAAATATTCTCTTTTATGTATATACCACATTTTCTTTATCCATTCATCAGGTTGTTGCCATATCTTGGCTATTGTGAATAATGCTGCAATAAACATGGAAGTGCAGATATCTTTTTGATACCCTGATTTCAATTCTGTTCAATATATACCCAGAAGTGGAACTGCCAGATGATGTGATAGTTCTATTTTTAATTTTTTGAGAAACCTCCACACTGTTTTCCATAGTTGCTGCACCGTTTTACATTCTTACCAACAATGTTTGAGCATACAAATTCCTCCACATCCTTGCCAACACTTATCTTTTCATGGAAAGAAACCATTCATCTGTGGTTCCATATGAATCTTAGGATTTTTTTTTCTATTTCTGTTGGATGCTAGATATTTTTATATTCCTACAAATAGATTTGAGTTTTTTTCTGAGACATAGTTCAGGTACTTGGAAATACTTTGATCCTTTTGGCAGTCTTGCTTTTAAGATTTGTTAGGTAGGGGGAAAAAAAAAAGATTTGTTAGGTAGGAACAGAACTGCATTTTTTTCTAGGAATAATTATTTCCTACTATTGAGGCAAGACCCTACTGATTACTTTCTCAATGTCCCATGAATTATGAAGTTTTCTTGTCTGACTGGTGTGAACTGGCATTATTCCTGGTCCAGTATAAGCCTCAGACACCTCTAATCCTTTTGGAAGGCTCTTTCCCCGGCCCTGGGTAGTTTCTTTGCATGTTTATACTGATCAGTACTTTGTTCAATACTCAAGGGAGATCCTCTGCAGATCTCTCAAATTCTCTCTCTGTATAATTCTCTTCTCTCTTGTACTCTGCACTTTGCCATATAGCCATATTGGTTTCTCCAGATTCTTAGCTCCATTTCCTCAGCTTAGGGAAAATGTTAGACTGTTGGGGCTCCCTCTGCTTGTATTGCTGACAGGAAACTCTCTACGGACAACATTTGGGGTGACTGTTGTACTTAGCCCATTTGTTTCCCATCTTTCAAAGATCACTGGCATTCATTGGATTTTAGGCTAAAAATACATTGCCTAAATTCAATGTCTTAAAGCCACAGTTGCACATATTTTATTTAATTTTTAATTATTTTCTTGCATTCCTTAGTGTCATCTTCTTTCAGATTGAAGAACTTCCTTTAGCATTTCTTGTATGGCATATCTAGTGTTGATGAATTCCCTTAGCTTTTGTTTGTCTGGGAAAGGCTTTATTTCTCCTTCTTATTTGTAGGTTAGTTTTGGTGGATGCAGAATTCTTGGCTGAGAGTCTTTTTCCTTCAGCTCTCTGAAGATATCATCACATTTTCTTCTGGTTTGTAGGGTTTCTACTGAGAAATCCTCTGAGAGATGTATTGGGGCTCTGCTGAATGTTATGTGTTTCTTTTCTCTTGCTACCTCCAGTATTCTCTTTTTGTATTTGATTTTTGAAAATTTGATTTTGATGTGCTTTGGGGTGCTCCTCCTTGGATTGAATTTGATTGGAGATCTTTGAGCTATCTGTTTCAGGCAGAAGGATAAATCTGGTCCCCATTACTTCATCTTGGTCAGAAACAGACATCCTATCTCATGATTCTTCTATGTATTTGTATGAGTTCTCTTGGCAAGAGAAACTGGTTACTTTCTAGAATATCTTACTGTAATTTCATAAACCCTACAAAGGAGTTAAATGATTTTGGATAGCTAAAAACTAATGAAAGCTAAACTAGAAAAACTTTCAAAAGTCATCATAAAAGTATAGATTTTCAATGCAAACTGATTTGTGAAGTATTAAAGCTCTTTGCTGTACATTAAAGTATCTATTTGTACAGACTTTTATACATTTATTACCATATAAATAATTCTCACACTCACAGAGACATGGAGTCAACATGGCAGATTTTTGAAAAACATAAAACGCCTACCATCTACACATTCTTAGTGAGTGACTAAAGGAATTTCCCTTTAAGTAAAGCACAAAATTGATTTAAGATTAGCACAAAAGTTCTTGTGAAGGAAACTATTTCAGAGGAGAGGATAATTACACAAATGTTGGCTAACACTGGCAAATGTGAATACCTACTAATACTTCAGCATTCTTGGTTGTAAGCAACAGAAATTATTTTATGATACTGCTATGGTCTGAATGTTTGTCCTCTCCAAAGCTCAAGTGCAAACTTCCCAATGTGTCAGTGTTGAAGGTGGGGCCTTTAAGAGGTGATTGGATTATGATGACTATGCTCTCATAAATCGATTAATAAATTTATGGAGTAAAGAATTAATGATTTATTGGGTAATCATGGGTGTAGACTGGTAGCTTTATAAGAAGAGCCAGAGATCATGTTAACAAACACTATTCCCCTTCCTCACCATGTGACAACCTGGATCTCCAAGGGACTCCACACCAAAAAAGGCCCTTACTAGATGAACCACCTCAACTTTTTCTTTGTACATTACCTAGTTTTAGGTATTCTGTTATCAGTAACAGGAAATGGACTAATACAGAAAACTGGTACCAAGAATGGGGGTGTTGCTCATAATAAATACCTAAAAAGGGCCGGCCCCGTGGTGCACTCAGGAGAGTGCGGTGCTTGGGTGCGCAGCGGCGCTCCCGCCACGGGTTCGGATCCTATATAGGGATGGCCAGTGCGCTCACTGGCTGAGCACAGTGCAGGTGACACCACACCAAGAGTTGCGATCCCCTTACCGGTCACGAAAAATAAATAAATAAATACCTAAAAAGGGCCGGCCCCGTGGTGCACTCAGGAGAGTGCGGCGCTTGGGTGCGCAGCGGCGCTCCCGCCACGGGTTCGGATCCTATATAGGGATGGCCAGTGCGCTCACTGGCTGAGCACAGTGCAGGTGACACCACACCAAGAGTTGCGATCCCCTTACCGGTCACGAAAAATAAATAAATAAATAAATAAATACCTAAAAATGTGGAAGTGGCTGTGGAACTGAGTAATGGGCAGAGGCTGTAAGAATTTATAGGAGCAAGCTAGAAAAAGCCTAGATTCTGGTGAGGGCTTAGAAGACAAGACTAAGGAATGTTTGGAGTGACTTAGAGATTGGTTAAGTGGTGATGACCAGAATGCTGATAGAAGTACGGACAGTAAAGATCACTCTTGGGAGGTCTCAGATGAAAATGAAGAGAAGCTTATTGGAAATTGAAGCCAAGGTTACTCTTGTTATACAGTTGCAAAGAATTTGGCTGTATTGTATCCATGTCCAAGGTCTTTACAGAATACAGAATTTAAGAGTGACGAACCAGGTTATTTGAAAGAAGAAATATCTAAGCAGAAAAGTATTCAGGCTGTTGCATGGCTGCTTTTAACTGTGTATAGTGAAATGAAAGGACAAAGAGATGACTTAAAGATAGAATTTACAATTAAAAAGAAATCAAACAGTAAAAAATTGGAAAACTCTCAGCCTGGCCCCATAGTGAAAAAGTATTCAGAAGAGAAAACCAAGGGTGTAGCCCAGTAACCATCTTCTAAGATTAGTTCAGATGGAAGGTATTATCAAGAGAATAGAAGAAAGACCTTGAAGACCTTTCAGAGATCTTTGAGGCTGCCTCTTCCATCACAGGCCCAGAGACCCAGGAGGACAGAATGATTTTGGGGAACAGGCTTGGGGCACACAGGCTTGCTGCCCAGGGCCACCTTGGCATGCAGTTCCCCCCACCTTGGCTGCTCCAGCTGTTCCAACCATGGCTATATTGGCCCCAGGTGCTGCTGGACCTGCTGCTTTAGAAGATACAAGTTGAAAGCCTTGGTGGCATCCATGTGATGTTATGTCTGCAGGCTTGAATAATGCAACAGCTGTGGAAGCTTGCAGCCACCATCCAGATTTCAAAGGATGCATGGAAAAGTGTGCAGGCCCAGGCAGATACTCACTGCAGAGGTGAAGTCACAGCAGAAAGCCCACACTAGAGCAATGCTAAGCAGAAATGCAGAGTCAGAGTTGCATCAGAGAACCCCACCAGGTCTGTACTAGTGGAGTCATGGGAGCAGGACTGCCACTGAGACCCAAGAACTGTAGAGCTACCAGCATGCAATACCAGCCTGAGAGAGCTGGAGCATGGACTGAGACCAGGAAAGTGTAGGAGCAGGACTGCCCAAGGACTTGGGAGCCCAACCCCTGCACCAGTGTGCAAAAGATGCCAGACATGGAGTAAAAAGAGACTGTTCTCCAGATTTAAGATTTAATGCCTGCCTTGCTGGATTTGGGGCTTATTTGGGAACTGTTACTCCTTCCTATTGGCTCATTTCTCCCCTTTAGAACAAGAAGTTCTGTCTTATGCCTGTACCACCATCGTATCTTGAAGTAGATTACTTGTTTTCATTTCACAGATGTGACTTTGGACTTTAGACTTTTGAGTTTGGACAGGGATAAGTTAAGACTTTGGGGACTATGAGGATGAAATAAATGTATTTGTATGTGAGAAGGATATAAGCTTTGGGGAACCAGCAGCAGAATTCAGTGGTCTGAATCCTTGTCCTCTACAAAGCTCATGCAGGAACTTGATTCCCAATGTGACAGTGTTATAAGGTGCAGCTTTTAGGAAGTGATTGGATCATGAGGAGTATGCCCTCATGAGTGGATTAATCCATTAATGGCTTAACGGTTTAATGGGTCATCATAGGTGTGGACTGGTGGCTTTATAAGGAGAAGAAGTGAGCACACTAACAAGTGTTCTTCCCTTCCTTACCATGTGATATCCTAGATCACCACAGGACTCTCAGGAAGAAGGCCCTCACCAGATGCACCCCCTGGACCTTGGGCTCTCCAGCCTCCAAAAATATAAGAAATAAAATTCCATTTCTTTATAAATTTCCTAGTTTCAGGTAATCTATTATAAGCAACAAAAAACTAATATAGCTACTTAAAAAGAAAAGGAGTTTTTCTTAAGCGTATTGAGAGGCTCACATAATTGATGTGAAAGCTGTAGTTATTAGCTAGAAAACTAGGCTGAAATCAAAAGATTTGGGAGGTTAGACCCTGTGCTAAGGCCATAAGAACAACCTGGTTGGGGGTCTTTGTTGCCACACTGGCTAAACTCCTACTACCACTGAGATGAATTCATACCGAAGTTACTTCTCTATATCATTGAACCAAGTTTCAAAGTCTCAGGCAAGAGCATCGAGTCAGTCAAATCTAATTCATTTGTCTGCATCTTTGCCACCGGGATTCAGAAAGAACATGAAACCCTGCCTCCCTCCAAGACTCACCCAATGGTGGATTCTGTGAACAAAGAGAATAGGTTCAGATGTTGTGCAGCAAATAAAACAGCAAAGGTCCACTGTATCTGTCTCTTGGGAACTTTCATTTTTATTCTGTTAGGAAAAATTGTCCAAGACTTGAACATGGAGCAATGAGATTACTGAGAACCCTTTTTATATAGTGCTAGTAATTATCTAGCAGGCCTGCCCAAGTGTCATCTCTTTTTTCTAGGGATTTGTACCTTTGTTTGCCTTGCCACTTGCTGTTGATTAGGATATTTTATAACTCTGTAGGGGTAGATATTAATTGTAGAAAACAAAATGATGTAAATGATTCTTGTTCCATAGCAATGCAAATGAATTAGTCCAGTGACACAAATAATTGCTATCTAAAAGAAGAGACAGCCCCAATGTTGTAGTTGTACTGTCTTACAGAATATGAGGGGTCATCAAAAAATTCATGAAAAGATTCATATTGTGTTTTAATTCTATTTTTCCTCAAACTTTTCGAGGTACCCTAATATTAATAACTTTTTAAATCTAAGTTATCAGTCTATTCAAACATGCTTTCTTTCAATGAATATAAACATTCCAGTTTCTCCAGTTCTCTTTGAACCAGCATACGTGTTTAGTAAGTTTTTGACATGTGTTCACTTTATTTTTGTATGATTCATGTTTTTAACTTTTCAAAACATACAATGGTAATGCTTTCTGCTCATATCAATAATCAGCTTCAAGAGATACTCTGATGTTTCTACTTTCTCCAGCTCATTTGTGGACAAAAAATAGAGAGAAAGAAATATGTTCTCATTAATACAATTAATACTAGAGAATATTTCTTTGAAAAAATCTAAGATAAAAACAATATCCAATATTCAGAAGCAGAATGGTATAATGGTTAAAAGTGCAAACTGTAGAACCAAAATGGCTGATATTTATTGACTACATGACCCTGGGCAAGTTACCCAATCTTTCTTTGCATCACTTCCCTGTTCTACAAATTTGTGATAATAATATTTATTGTGGTATGAAGATTAAGTGACTTGGTGCCTACAAAGAACTTAGATTAGTGCCCAAAACACAGGAAGCACTATACAAATACAGTTAATATCACTGATGTTTGTACTTAAGGTTTGCAAAGTACAGATTTATAATCCTTTAATAGTCACCAGTGCCACTTTCCAAACACACAGCTTATCTGCCATCCCCACTATAGCAGTTTATATTTTCCAAAGAGAGATGCATTGATATTTCTCATCCCACTTGCTACTTTGGAATGTAAGCTTGTCAAACTCTTATCAAGAGGTGGTATATAATTACCCTATGACTGAACCTGGGCAGGCCTTAGTAGCTTTCTTGACAATAGAATGTGGCAGAAGTGACATTCTGAAGTTTCTGAGATTAGTTATTAAGAAGCCTTGCAATTTCTATCTGTATCTCTTGGTACACTTGCTGCTGGGAGGCTCTCTTTTGGAACCAGCTCTCACGCCCTGTGAAGCCAAGCCCCATGGAGAGGCTACATGTTACCTCTCTAGCCGATTGGCCTAGTTGAATTCCCAGCCAAAAGCCAGACACATGATTGAGTCATTTTGGATATCCACCCCAGTAGAGCCTTTGAATTGCTCCAGCCCTAGCTTATATCTGACTGAAACTGCATGAGAGATTCTAAGCAAGAGCCTTCCAGATGAACCCAGGAAACACAGAACGATGGTAGATGATAAAAAATTTTATTATAAGCCACTAGGCTTTGGGATGACTTGTTATGCAGCAACAAACAACTAAGACACACACCCTTTACCTGAGGAAATGTACTAATGCTGCACTATTGTAATCTTTGTCTTTGAAAGGCTAAAGGGCACAATGCATGTGTGGATGGAGTGGAGATTTTCTGGATAAGATTAGATGTTCATGCTGCTAATTGTCCCAGAAAAGGGCTAAACCAGAGAGCAGGAAATAGGGATTCAGAAAGCAGGCCTGACAGGTAGGGCAAAGAGATATCCTCCCTATTCTTAAGTCAGACCTGGACTGTGAGGCAAAAAGTTGCCCATAGAGCCCATTCTGCATTGGGAACCACACACACAAGAATTTTAAAAATCTATAAAAATGTTTGAAAATTGAGGGAAAAAAAATCATTGGCTCTACATATGAAAACTGCTAAATCAATGTTAATAGATATTTAATTAAATGCCTACAAAATGTAACATTATGTCAACAGTATTCATTGTTAAAATCAGTATTCATTAAAATGTCACTACATTTGGAAATAATTAATGGTCCAGATTATCTCATTTTGCAAGAATTCTCAAGTATGCACAATGATTGCCAAGAAATCATTGCCAATTATAAATTAAATGAGTTGCCAAATAATTTCCAAAAGGAAACATAAAAATCCATTTATACAGTCAATATTAAATTAATATGGGATGTGGGTATGTGTCAATGTGTTTGATAGGAAGTGGAGTATGATCTCTAAAAGTTTGAGAACTTACAGGCAACAAAGGTCTTAAATGCTGAGCAAAGGTCTGGTTTCCCAGAGCCCTCTTGACAAGGGTAAGAACTTCTCTGCCCATATTGAAGCAGCCAGGCATTAAGTCAGGAGGGGTATTAGTAAGGGGCCACCAGGGACACTCTAAATTCATACAGTGCCTTTGTGTGATTTATAAAAAGGTGACTCTCGAGGTAGATGCATTCTTAGCCAGGCCATAGAACTTGATCAGTTAGTTGGGAGTGGATGAGATTTCAGCCCCTATATATCCCTTAGGCCCTTATTCAGGATACAACATGCACAGCACTCGGGGTAGCCATGAATAGTATTCCCTGGAAATGTCAAGTCTGTGTAGTAATTCTTGGCTACCCTGTGGTTCTGCTTCCTTGCTACAGTCCTGAAACCTTAGTCAAGTATTCATGGCCTGGCCACTGCTTTGCTGTAGGAAATGGAAGGAAAGGACATGTCCCACACTTGGGACAAAAAGAAGAGCAGTATTCCGTACTCTTAAGTCAGAATGGTATAAGTGAAGATAGTTGTGTGCAGTAGAGGTGGAACACAATAAGGGTCACTGGCAGCCTAAGTAGATTGGGGCAGAGCCTCAGAAGATAAAAAACCATTCCTGAGCATGAGACAGCATGCGCCATAGCCCTTGGAAATAACTGGAGACACGTGTGAGCAGAGTGTGTGATGATCACATGCTTGGAGCATGAGCACTATAAGGTGGGTACTTAAAATCCAAATTTATTTTGTAGTCACAGGCTAGTGATGCCAAGGTACAAGGGTGATAGCTTCTTTCCCTCATAGAGGCTCTAGTCTAACAAAAAATTCAAACAGAATAAGAGAGTGTTCAATAAGAAATAAAAATAAAAGTAAAAATTGCCTTCCCAACTTAAGCTCTAACATATCAACAATTATCCTAAATCTAAATAGACTAAAAGACACAAATCAAAAGACAGAGATTGGTTCAGTGGATGATAAAACACAGCCCACCTCTATGCTGTTTCCAAGAAATTCACTTAAAATTCAACAACATGTAGGTTGAAAGTAAAAGGAGGGAGAAAGATATACTCTGCAAACATTACTTTTTCAAAAGCAGAAGTGACTATATTAATATCCAATAAAGTACAATTCAGAAAAAAGAAAATGATTAGAGAAAAAGAGGGACATTACATAACAAAAGAAGGATCAACTCACCAGGTTGATATGTGATCATCAAACAATAGAACCCTAATATACATAAAACAAAAACTGATAGAGCTGAAAGAATAGACAAATCCACAGTTATACTAGGGACTTCAACACCCCCTCTCACCAACTGATAGAAGAACTAAACATAAAATCAACAAGGACACAGAAGATCTGAATAATACAATCGACCAACATGATCTAATTGACATATATAGAACACTACAGTCAACAACAGCAGAATACATATTTTTTTAAAATCACCCATGAAACATTCACTAAAATAGATTATAAACTGAGCCATAAAACAAACCTAAAAAATTTAAAAGTATTAAAATTATACATTGTGTTCTCGGACCATAATGGAATAAAACTAGAAATCAGTAACAGAAAGAAAACAAGACAATCTCTAAACATGTGGAAATTAAACAACACACTTCTATATAATCTATGGGTCAAAGAATAAGTCTTATAGAAAATTTTAAATTCTTAAAACTTAAATGAAAATATATCAAAATATGGAAGATGCAGCTGAAACACGGCTGAGGGAAAATTTTATTGTACTAAAATGTTCACATTAAGAATACAGAAAGGACTCAAATCAATCAAGAAACTGAAAAAAAAAAAAATAGCAAATAAACCCAAGCAAATAGAAGGATGGAAGTAAAGATAATAGTAGAAATAAATGAAATTGAAAATAGGTAAACAATAGAGAAAAATCAATGCAAACAGCTGGTTCATTAAAAAAATCAATGAAACTGATAAAATTCTAGCAAGACTGACAAAAATAAAAAGAGAAAAGATACAAGTCACCATATCAAGTATGAAACAGGATACCACCACAGATCCTGCAGCCATTAAAATGTTAATAAGGGAATACTACAAAAAAACTTTATGCACATACGTTCAACAACTTAGAAGAAATGAACCACTTCCTCAAAAACTACAAGCTCTCAAAGCTTAACCAAGGTGAAATAGATAATAAATAGTCCTATTACCATTTTAAAAAATTGAATTTATTATCTAAAAGTTCTTGAAAAAGAATCTTTAGGCCTAGATGGTGTTACTGGAAAATTCTACTAAACAAACATTTAAAGAAAAATTAACACCAATTTTACACAATCTTTTCCAGAAAATAGAAGAGGAGGGAGTACTTCCCAACTCATTTGTGAAGCAAGTGTTATCTTGTTACCAAAACCAGACAGAGACAATATGAAAAGACTGAAACAGTGAATTTTTCAGGATTTTCTGATGGTTTTATCTACACCAAAATGCTTTTTGCTGTTTATCCAATAAAATATGTATATATTTTAAAAAATAATTTTGCCTTCCCAACTTAGATTCCAATCCCACTCTTCAGAGGAAACTATTTCTAAGAGAATGTAATAAGCATCCAATTTTTGGTTAAAGAGACAAGGAAAGAGATGTCTTCCCAAAATGCAACCATGTTTACCAAAACTGTCCTGTGAACAGCAAAAGCCCACAGAAGTAAGCAGTGAAATGTACATGGGGTGGGAATTCACAAAGTTAATTTCTTGTCTTTGATCAGAAATTCTCTTGGATTCACTAACCAATCACCCATGAATTCCTCCTTCAAGTCCAAATTTGCGAAATAACACTTCCTAAAGGAAATCCTCTGCATCAGTGGCAGATCACACTTTCTCTCCATTTGCTTGGGTTTGAGATTACCATAAATTATGCACGAGTGACAGAAGAAAAAGGAAACTTAAATCTCTACCATGGGGGATACTTCTAGAAGAGTCAACCTTGGGTCTCATATTATAGTTGCTCTAAAGATTCCTGTTTTAAAGGAATTTCCAGAAAACATCACTCTTGACTCGAGAGAGCGGGAAGCTAAAACTATTCCAGGAATATTGTCATCAGCCCTAATACTTCAGAGCAACTCTGGTAAGAACAATGCACAGCCTCTCCTAATAAGCCATTGTGCTGCTTTGCATCAGTACCTCAATAATGGACTCCAGCTCCTCACTTGGCTTCCATTAGTAAGAACAGCCATGGGCCCAGCTCACCCATGGGGCCAGGCACCCATCCTTTTCAAAGCATGATTGCTTTGAGCTCAGCCTAACAAGCATGTTTTCCTTGAAACTGCCTCTATGCAAAACGAGGTGAATTGATCTCTGAAGAATACATGCCAGAATGTTAGGCATTCTTCCAGAGGAATACAGAATTGGATTCTGAATCTGTACAGAAGCAATAAGCCTAAACGTTATGAAATAATTCTGTAATTTCAGTGTCACAAATCCATCATGTTACCTATTTCTTTCAACCTTTAACTAGTGGAAATCTGCCTTTCTCATTCCGGAAGTGACTTCGTGGATTCTAGTAAGAAGCATCATCTCTGAACAAAGGCTGCACAGGCCCACAAAGGCAGGCATTCAACCAGAAAAACTAAGTCCGTGCTGGAAGGGCCACGTCATCACCTACTGTAGTAGGAAAGTATGGAAAGGTACACAAAGGACACTTCATACGATGTTGCCTGGGTGCTTAGGGATTCCGTGATGGTTCTTTACCTTTCAAAAGAGGTGAAAGTGAATGTTCTACCCCTTTCTTTATGAAACCTGATGTAATATAAATGTTTTAAATGAATTTTGACCACAATTTCCCATATCCTGAGGGTGAGCCTTCTTTGAAAAAGAGCAGTCATACTTTCAATATTTTACTGACGCTCTTCATTAATCATTTAAAAACACCATCTGCCTCCTGTGCCAAGGGCTCAGGTCCTGAATTTAGAAGAAAAAGTACCACGAAAACCCCACAGAAACAAAAATTAAATTCTAGAAAAACATGAAGCCAGCAATAAGTTCTGTATACAGTAGAGTGAGGCCCAGGTGGTCGACTGGTTTAGACGAAAATGCCACTCATCGGCAGCACGGAAGTGCCTTCCAGAGCCCAGTCCAATGGAAAGCCACCGAGGTCACGAGGACATCCTGTCTGACAAGTGGTGGCAGTGCCAGCACAAAGGTTTTAAATGGTAGGACATCTGTCTCTGTTTTATCGCGGTGTGATGTGGTAGCTTGCAAACTTGCAGCATTTGGGGGTTGTCGTGGGAAGGCATGGGGGAGAGGACAGGGCATGGCTAGTTTTGCTTTTGCAATTAAAAAGTTGGAAGTATTATTATTTCCTACACAGTCATCATAACTGAGATAAGGACCATCTAATAACTGATGACCAAGGCTCCCAGAACCACAAAGTATACAATCGGGCCTTCTGAGGGGTGGGAAAAAAGGCAAGAGCAGAACCTCACGGGTTATTTTCCACCTTCATGGCCTCTCTCTTCCTTGTGAGCTCTCCAGGGACTCCGAACTGTGAAGTGGAGAATCTCTGGTGCTGGGGTGGCCTGTGCGGAAGATCTGTGTATATGTGACTTGCAAGGACCATCATGTCAAATCTCAAAGTGCCTTTCTCCATGGCTGGCAAATGGATACAACTCCAGATACTTCTCCAATCCAATCAATGTTTGGAACTTTCAGGGCAAGTTATCCTGCGAGTCACAGTATAGAAGAGTAAATCTGGTTGTTGTCTCTATATTGGTGCATTTAAAACCCTGGGAAGGATTAATACTAAAAATCTCTTTATTTTGTCCTGCATACTAAAGGGATAGGATTTCTTCACTTCAAATTTCTTAATGTGAAAAGCAGAGGCACTAATATTTCACATGCTGAAAACTTCAGTGGCCAATTTTAAATTTCAAATCAGGCTTTCCCTCATGGAGTTCTCACAGGAACTCCACCTCTCATAACCAACTCCAGTGTTGTTTTAGGGCCTGACTGCTTTTTTAGCCTAGATGGATTCTTTTGGAGGGCATAATGTTACTGCACATTCTTCTAAGGCGTTTTCTCCTACCTCCAGTTCCTCCCAGTCCATTAAGTCAGATCTTTTTCCTTGCTCTGCAAGGAAATTGTAAAACTGTAAATTTACCCAACTGGAAATCTCACCTCACTCACTTCACCTCCATTTGTGTCTGTACCCCATAGATCCATTTAGTAACTCTAAAAACTCATTCCTGATGTGCAGTCCCAAATTTCCCTGCCTTCCATCCATAAATGGGGCAGAAAATGTATTTCATGACTTACAAATCACTCCAGACTACAGGTGCCATGAAGCTCAATGGAACTGCATACACACTACAGCCACAGGCATGGGCAAACTAGTATGTGATTTTCCTGTCAACATAGAAAGGAAGGTTAAAAGTGCGTTCTAGGGCCGGCCCGGTGGCGCACTGCTACAGTGCGCCGCTAGGGAGCGCAGCGGCGCTCCCGCCGAGGGTTCGGATCCCACATACAGACCGGTTCCCGCTCACTGGCTGAGTGAGGTGCGGGTGCAGCACTGAGGGTTGCGATCCCATTGCCGGTCCCGGTCCAGTACAGGCGCAACACTGAGGGTTGCGATCCGTTGCCAGACACGAAAAAAGACAAAAAGGAAAAAAAAAAAA
>NW_007729868.1:48429-81319 GCF_000696425.1 Galeopterus variegatus
AAAATAAGCCCTTAAAAACATTTTCTCTCTCTCTCTCGTGCGTGTGTGTGTGTGTTTTCCGCACAACCAGGTGATCTATTGCTTTTTTTGAAATACTTGGGTAGAGAAAGCAAGACTGCCAATTAGACCTTCCTATTCTAGGTTCCCAGGACATTTCGTCTCTCTCCTTTTGTCACTCTCTATTTTTCTGATGGAGCCGAGGTACTTAATGCAATCCTTAGAAAGTAACTCTAGAAAAAGGGATTACGTTTGTTGGGGTGAGAGAAGTGTAGAGTATCTAAGAGAATTTCTTACATTTTAATGTTTTTGGTTTTATTGCTCTAATCCCTAATTCTTTTCATGACAATTCACTGACTTAACAGTTCACTTGACTTAAGTTCAAGGTGTAACTTAAACTTGTCACCCCTTAGTAACACCCCCTCCACCCTCTCGGCTCCTGCTCCAGCCATTTGGAAGCTCTGCCAGGAGGATGCGTGGCATTGAGATGGAAAGTCCATCTTGTAGGGAGCCCCAGATGGTCTTCATCCATCAAGTCTAGAACAGCCACATCCTATTTTGTCTAAGAAACACTGCCACCTGAGGAAAGTCAGCAGGAGCCTGCTGTGGCTACAGCGCAAGCAGCAGAGCATGCATGTCACTGTCGTGGGAAGCAGGTAAAAGCACCATGGCAAGGGGCCGTTGCACAGCCAGGGGCTCTCTCTACCTAACTCCTGCACTGCCACTGTCATCCTCCTTGCTCCTCACTTTAGATGTCCAGACCCTCGGGGGATTTGCTTTAGCACTGAGGACTGCAGGGGAGAGAAGAGAGATCTTGCTTTCGTGATGGAGCCACGTGTTCGTGGTGGGGCTGTGCCTCATTGTGATTTTACTCTACTTCTGGTGAATACCCATAGCCTCCGTAGTGGTGGGCTCAGCAAAGCTGGCATGAGCAACCTTCCCGGGACAGTGTCCAGCTGCACCCAAGCCCTTGCTATCAGCGAGGACTCTCCCTAAAGGAGCAGTCCTATCCTCCTGTGGCTGTCCTCGTGGTTCTGACCCGCCTCCTGAATGGATTTCCCGATACTTGGCCCAACAGCCCCTGGGCAGCTCCATGGTTCCTGGCTCTCTACCTACTTCCATGAGCCTTTACAGGGAGCCACAGTTCCTCAGAGGTATCCTTCTGTATCCTCTGAGGGCTGAGGACATTGGCTATGGGGTAAGAGGTTGCCACCTTCTTTTTCCCAGATCTTCACACTGTGGCATCTTCAAACCCTGTTGGCACGGACTGCCCTATTGGGCCTTCAGACATCTCTAGACCAGATGCAGGTACCCACTGCTCTGTTTCCCATATGTCCCCAAGCCTCAGGGAAACCAAGTTAAGCTCCCCCCATCCCCCAAGAATTCTCCCACACACATCACCCTGAAGGCAGCACCAGGAAGGGACTGAGTTCTTCAGCTCAGGAACTGCCCTTCTCCCAGGCTACCCAACTTCTGCGTGAGTCTCCAGCTGTCCCTCTCACTCAGGATGGAAAGGACAGAACAGATCCTGTTTTCCATGAACACTCCCCAAGAAGCCTCCCCCCATTTGACCCTTTTCTCATATTGTCTGGCGTGGGAAATGCCTGTACCAGTTCTGGTGTAATTGGTGTCTCTGGGTGGCCTTGAAAGGAAGCTGCCTGTCCCCAGATGCAGCCAGTTCATGGGCAGCTCTGTAGATTTAGAACATGTGCAGGAAGGATTTCCCTTAACTTTCAGATTTATTCAGATTGCCAGGAAAACAGGAAAAATCCCCCTAATCATCCTTTATACAGGGATAAGATCCTCTATAATTGTTAAACAAGTGTCTTTTAACTGTCCCTAACTCAGACGTTGGTCCCCTTCCATTCTCATACTCAGGACTCCTTTAACAAGAGCGCACGTTCTGCTAAGGAACCACATTTCCTGAGGTCCTCCAGCTGCCTGTCAGGGCCAGCCTCATGGGTGTGTGGCCGGTGCACGGAGCCTCCAGTTTGCTGCCTCGATGTCCTGCTGTTGCTGTCCTGAAATTCTCAGTAAGTTTGGATCAGGGGTCTGCATTCTTATCTCGCCTTGAGTCTTGTGAATTAGGTAGCCATCATGCTCCTTTGGCAGATTCCACGTACCACAGGCCTCAGGGCCTGCAGGTGAAATGAAGCAAAGAAGCAGTGGAAGAGCAGGGAAGGGAGAGCCAACATCTTTCTGTCAGAGGAAAGCTGGAGGCAGGGGCGGGTAGGCATGCAGCTTGACTGGTCAGCAGTGTGCGTCCTGGTCTCCGCTTGACTCCCCTTCTCAGGACTGAAGCCCAGCGATGGGGTTGAGGGTTAAATAGGTGGGAGAACCAGATGGAAGAGAGATTTCAACTCCCAGTGTTAAGCAGAAATCTGGTGACAGACTCAGTCTGCCCCTTCCCAAAGGGGGGCTTGGCCCAGCATTATAAACTTGGTGGTGTGGTGTGGTCCTGCACAGAGGAGCCTCGGACTTAGCCCTCCAGCCAGTCTGGCTCCTGTGCCTTGTGGATTGGAACCAGACAATCCCTCGACCCCTGGGAGCAGACTGGAAGGCTTCCAGTGGGCCCAGTTCAGTGGGCCTCCCACCTATCCTGGGCCCACCACAGGGCTCTCTGTGTTGCCAGGGTTCTAGGCAGAGGCTGGAGATGGCCAAGACCCACACAGGGCTCCCATCAGTGAGGCTGAGCAAGCCAGCCTCTGACCAAGGGGCTCCAGCCACCAAAATCCAAATGACAGTATGAGGTGGGTCGGAGGACCCCAGCACTCTGCCATGAAAAGGGCCCATGAGCCTCCCTGCTGCCATAGCTCAGAGACCATGTCAAAGAGGATGGGGCAGAAATGACAGGCAAGTGTGACCTAAAAGGCCTGTTTTAAATCATAGTCCAATCAGTTTAATGTGAGGCCGACAACTATTTCCTTCCCATGCCCTTGCAGGTGGGAGTTTGTGAGGAAGATCAAATTGATTATAAACAAAAATAATGGAATTACATTTCCTCTGCACATCTAAGCTTATAACCCCTCTACAGTTTATGTTGTCCCATGTGCTATAATGGATAATTTTTAATTATCCATTATAAAAGTTCACAAAGATAACATGTGCAAGTAAAATCCACACATGTAATGCCCAAGCTGCAGTTTAACAATTCCAAATCGCTCCTTACCTAACCTTATGCAGACTTCTCATTTTACTGCAATTTCATGTACGTTGCTCTCACATGCATTGTCCCATTACACCTCGCAACAGCCCTGCAAGGCGAGCAGGAAAGACAACATTGTCCACATTTAGCAGGGAACCTAAGGATGCTAAATGACTTGTCCAAGGTCATAAAGCCACTAAGAGGCAGTACCAGGCTTGGAAGTCAGGGCCAACTCCATACCCAGTGCTCTTATTACCGTGCCATTCATGCCTGTTTGACACTTTAATACCAGACTGCTGAAATGTGACTAACCTAGTGGATGACTTCCTCTTTCTGTCTCTGCTAATAATCCACTTCTTTTCATGGTCAGGGAATTTTTCCAGGCAGCTGCCCTGTTTTCTATTTCATTGATTTCTGCTCTGACCTTTATTATTTCCTTACTTCTGCTTACTTTGATTTCATTTTCCCCTTTTTGCTAGTCTCCTAAGATGCAAGCTGAAGTCTTTGATTTGAGATCTTTCTTTTCTCCTATAAGCATTTAGTGCTATAAATTTTCCTTCAAGTACTGCTCTAGCAGCATCCCACACAGTTTGATATGTGGTATTTTCCTTTAGTTCAAATTTCAAAGAAATCTTTGACACCTGGGGTTTTTTCTTGTTTGTTTTGGTTTTGTTAGGTTTTTTTATTTTAGAAGTGTATTATTTACTTTCCAAATATTTGGGGAGATTTCCAGATACCATTCTGTTATTTATTTCCAATTTAACTCCATTAAGAACAGAAAACATACTCTGTATGACTAAATCCTTTTCAGTTCAGACTTGCTTTAATGCCTGGAATATAGTCTATCTTGGTAAATATTGTCTGTGTATTCTTCTGTTTTTGTGCATAACGTTTTATAAATATCAAGAAGGTCAAGTTGGTTGATAGTGTCATTCAAGTCTTCTATATCCTTACTGATTTTATCTTCCTGTTTTATCAATTATTTAGAAAGGGATACTGAAATACCCTACTATAATTGTGAATGTTTTGATTTTTCTTTGCAATTTTATCTGGTTTTCCTTCATGTATTTTGAAGTTCTGTTATTAGATGTGCAAACATTTAGGATTGTTATTTTTTATTGCTGAATTGATCCTTTTAACATTATGAAGTGATCTTCTTTATCCCTGGTATTATTCTTTTCTCAAAAATCTATATTAATATAGCCAGTCACTTGAGTTTTCTTTTCACCAGCATTGGCATAGTATGTTTTTTCATACTTTTACTTTTAACCTAATTGTGCCTAAGTATTTAAAGTGGGTTTCCTCTAAACAGTGTGTATTTGGTTCTTGCTTTTTAAATCCAATCTGACAATCTTTGCCTTTTAATTGGGGTCTTTAGGCCATTTACCTTTAATGTGAGTACTAATTTAGGTTTAAATCTAACGTCTTACTACTTGTTTTCTATTTGTTCCATCTGTTCTACATTCTATTTTTCCTTTTTTTCACTGCCTTCTTTTGGATGAGGTGAATTTTTTTTTTTTTATGATTTCATTTTATTTCCTTTGTTGGCATATTAACTCTAACTCTTTGCTTTGTTTACTTTTTAGTGGTTTCTTTGGGGTTTATAGTATATATCTATAATTTATTATGGTCCACCTTTAAGAAATAATATGACATTTATACATAGATTAAGAACCTTATAGTAGTATATTTCCATTTCTTTTCTCTCAGACTTTGTGCTATTTTCATCATCCTTTTTACTTCTACTTATACTATAAATTCCACACTACATTGCTATTTTTCCCTTAAACAGCATTTTTTTAAATTTTAAAAATAGAAAATCTTATCTATTTATTCACATGGATACCATTTTCTGTAATCTTCATTCCTTTATGTAGACCCAGATTTTCATCTAGCATTATTTTTCTTCTATCTGAAGTACCCCTCGTGATTCTTCCATAGATTAATTCTGTCAGCTTTGGTATGTACAAAAAAGTCTTTATTTTTCCTTCATTTAGAAAGATTTAAAGGATGTTATAGAATTCTAAGTTGATCGTGTGTGTGTGTGTGTGTGTGTGTTTATTTCAATACCTTAAAAATGTTGTTCCACTGGCTTCTTACGTGCGTTATTCTGGCAAGAAATCTGCACTCGTATTTTTTTCCTCTACACCTCATGTGCCTTTTGTCTCTGGCTGCTTTTAAAATTTACTCTTTATCACTGGTTTTGGACAATTTAATTACAATATGCTTTGGTGAAGTTTTCTTCATGTTTCTTGTCCCTGGGGTTTGTTGAGTTTCTTGGTGCAACGGGTTTGGACACTAATTCCCCATGTATTATGTATCTTGAAGTTGTTTCACAGTTCACAGATACCTTGTTAACTTCTTTCTTTCTTTCTTTCTTTTTTTTTTCTTTTTGTTTTTAGTCTTTTTGTCTCCATGTATTGTTTTGGGTGGTTTCTCCTGTTATAACTTTAAGTTCACTAATGTATTCTGCAATGTCTGCCTTGCTAATAATCCCATTCAGTGTGCTTTCTATCTTAGATATTAGTTTTATCTCTGTAATTTTGCTTTGTGGTATGTATGTTTGTGTATATACATACATATACATATACATATATTCTCCATGTCTCTACTTAACATTATCAATATTCCCTGTAGCTGTTGGAATATACAGAATATAGTTACAATAACTGTTTTAATGTCCTTGTCTGCTAATTCTAATGTCTGGGTCAGTTTCTATTAATGGATTTTTCTCTTTATTGTGGGTCAGGCTTTTGTTTTGTTTTGTTTGCTTACTTTTATGCCTGGTAATCTTTGATTGGATGTCAGACATTGTGAATTGCTGGGTGTCAATTTTTTTTTTAATTTGTTGTAACAACACTTAATATGAGATCTACCCTTTTAACAAATTTTTAAGTACATGATACAGTATTGTTTTTGTTTTTTGGTGTTATCAACATCATGCCCTACCAATTGAGCTAACTAGCCATGCCAGCCCCAGTATTGTTAACTATAAGCAAAATGTTGTACAACATATCTCTAGGATTTATTCATCTTGCATAACTGAAATTTTATACTCATTAAACAGCAATTCCCTGTTTTCCCTCCCCCCAGCACCTGTAAACCACCATTCTACTCTGTTTTTATGAGTTTGATTATTTTACCTGCCTCATATAAGTG
This sequence comes from Galeopterus variegatus, assembly GCF_000696425.1. Classification (NCBI taxonomy): domain Eukaryota; kingdom Metazoa; phylum Chordata; class Mammalia; order Dermoptera; family Cynocephalidae; genus Galeopterus; species Galeopterus variegatus. The sequence goes on from NW_007729868.1 coordinate 54,731, forward strand.
GAATTATGCACTATTTGTCCTTCCACAACTGGCTTATATCACTTAGCATTATGCCCTCCAGGATCATCCATGTAGTCACATCTGGTAGCATTTCCTTCTTTTTTAAGGCTGAAAAATATTCTCTTTTATGTATATACCACATTTTCTTTATCCATTCATCAGGTTGTTGCCATATCTTGGCTATTGTGAATAATGCTGCAATAAACATGGAAGTGCAGATATCTTTTTGATACCCTGATTTCAATTCTGTTCAATATATACCCAGAAGTGGAACTGCCAGATGATGTGATAGTTCTATTTTTAATTTTTTGAGAAACCTCCACACTGTTTTCCATAGTTGCTGCACCGTTTTACATTCTTACCAACAATGTTTGAGCATACAAATTCCTCCACATCCTTGCCAACACTTATCTTTTCATGGAAAGAAACCATTCATCTGTGGTTCCATATGAATCTTAGGATTTTTTTTTCTATTTCTGTTGGATGCTAGATATTTTTATATTCCTACAAATAGATTTGAGTTTTTTTCTGAGACATAGTTCAGGTACTTGGAAATACTTTGATCCTTTTGGCAGTCTTGCTTTTAAGATTTGTTAGGTAGGGGGAAAAAAAAAAGATTTGTTAGGTAGGAACAGAACTGCATTTTTTTCTAGGAATAATTATTTCCTACTATTGAGGCAAGACCCTACTGATTACTTTCTCAATGTCCCATGAATTATGAAGTTTTCTTGTCTGACTGGTGTGAACTGGCATTATTCCTGGTCCAGTATAAGCCTCAGACACCTCTAATCCTTTTGGAAGGCTCTTTCCCCGGCCCTGGGTAGTTTCTTTGCATGTTTATACTGATCAGTACTTTGTTCAATACTCAAGGGAGATCCTCTGCAGATCTCTCAAATTCTCTCTCTGTATAATTCTCTTCTCTCTTGTACTCTGCACTTTGCCATATAGCCATATTGGTTTCTCCAGATTCTTAGCTCCATTTCCTCAGCTTAGGGAAAATGTTAGACTGTTGGGGCTCCCTCTGCTTGTATTGCTGACAGGAAACTCTCTACGGACAACATTTGGGGTGACTGTTGTACTTAGCCCATTTGTTTCCCATCTTTCAAAGATCACTGGCATTCATTGGATTTTAGGCTAAAAATACATTGCCTAAATTCAATGTCTTAAAGCCACAGTTGCACATATTTTATTTAATTTTTAATTATTTTCTTGCATTCCTTAGTGTCATCTTCTTTCAGATTGAAGAACTTCCTTTAGCATTTCTTGTATGGCATATCTAGTGTTGATGAATTCCCTTAGCTTTTGTTTGTCTGGGAAAGGCTTTATTTCTCCTTCTTATTTGTAGGTTAGTTTTGGTGGATGCAGAATTCTTGGCTGAGAGTCTTTTTCCTTCAGCTCTCTGAAGATATCATCACATTTTCTTCTGGTTTGTAGGGTTTCTACTGAGAAATCCTCTGAGAGATGTATTGGGGCTCTGCTGAATGTTATGTGTTTCTTTTCTCTTGCTACCTCCAGTATTCTCTTTTTGTATTTGATTTTTGAAAATTTGATTTTGATGTGCTTTGGGGTGCTCCTCCTTGGATTGAATTTGATTGGAGATCTTTGAGCTATCTGTTTCAGGCAGAAGGATAAATCTGGTCCCCATTACTTCATCTTGGTCAGAAACAGACATCCTATCTCATGATTCTTCTATGTATTTGTATGAGTTCTCTTGGCAAGAGAAACTGGTTACTTTCTAGAATATCTTACTGTAATTTCATAAACCCTACAAAGGAGTTAAATGATTTTGGATAGCTAAAAACTAATGAAAGCTAAACTAGAAAAACTTTCAAAAGTCATCATAAAAGTATAGATTTTCAATGCAAACTGATTTGTGAAGTATTAAAGCTCTTTGCTGTACATTAAAGTATCTATTTGTACAGACTTTTATACATTTATTACCATATAAATAATTCTCACACTCACAGAGACATGGAGTCAACATGGCAGATTTTTGAAAAACATAAAACGCCTACCATCTACACATTCTTAGTGAGTGACTAAAGGAATTTCCCTTTAAGTAAAGCACAAAATTGATTTAAGATTAGCACAAAAGTTCTTGTGAAGGAAACTATTTCAGAGGAGAGGATAATTACACAAATGTTGGCTAACACTGGCAAATGTGAATACCTACTAATACTTCAGCATTCTTGGTTGTAAGCAACAGAAATTATTTTATGATACTGCTATGGTCTGAATGTTTGTCCTCTCCAAAGCTCAAGTGCAAACTTCCCAATGTGTCAGTGTTGAAGGTGGGGCCTTTAAGAGGTGATTGGATTATGATGACTATGCTCTCATAAATCGATTAATAAATTTATGGAGTAAAGAATTAATGATTTATTGGGTAATCATGGGTGTAGACTGGTAGCTTTATAAGAAGAGCCAGAGATCATGTTAACAAACACTATTCCCCTTCCTCACCATGTGACAACCTGGATCTCCAAGGGACTCCACACCAAAAAAGGCCCTTACTAGATGAACCACCTCAACTTTTTCTTTGTACATTACCTAGTTTTAGGTATTCTGTTATCAGTAACAGGAAATGGACTAATACAGAAAACTGGTACCAAGAATGGGGGTGTTGCTCATAATAAATACCTAAAAAGGGCCGGCCCCGTGGTGCACTCAGGAGAGTGCGGCGCTTGGGTGCGCAGCGGCGCTCCCGCCACGGGTTCGGATCCTATATAGGGATGGCCAGTGCGCTCACTGGCTGAGCACAGTGCAGGTGACACCACACCAAGAGTTGCGATCCCCTTACCGGTCACGAAAAACAAATAAATAAATAAATACCTAAAAAGGGCCGGCCCCGTGGTGCACTCAGGAGAGTGCGGCGCTTGGGTGCGCAGCGGCGCTCCCGCCACGGGTTCGGATCCTATATAGGGATGGCCAGTGCGCTCACTGGCTGAGCACAGTGCAGGTGACACCACACCAAGAGTTGCGATCCCCTTACCGGTCACGAAAAATAAATAAATAAATAAATAAATACCTAAAAATGTGGAAGTGGCTGTGGAACTGAGTAATGGGCAGAGGCTGTAAGAATTTATAGGAGCAAGCTAGAAAAAGCCTAGATTCTGGTGAGGGCTTAGAAGACAAGACTAAGGAATGTTTGGAGTGACTTAGAGATTGGTTAAGTGGTGATGACCAGAATGCTGATAGAAGTACGGACAGTAAAGATCACTCTTGGGAGGTCTCAGATGAAAATGAAGAGAAGCTTATTGGAAATTGAAGCCAAGGTTACTCTTGTTATACAGTTGCAAAGAATTTGGCTGTATTGTATCCATGTCCAAGGTCTTTACAGAATACAGAATTTAAGAGTGACGAACCAGGTTATTTGAAAGAAGAAATATCTAAGCAGAAAAGTATTCAGGCTGTTGCATGGCTGCTTTTAACTGTGTATAGTGAAATGAAAGGACAAAGAGATGACTTAAAGATAGAATTTACAATTAAAAAGAAATCAAACAGTAAAAAATTGGAAAACTCTCAGCCTGGCCCCATAGTGAAAAAGTATTCAGAAGAGAAAACCAAGGGTGTAGCCCAGTAACCATCTTCTAAGATTAGTTCAGATGGAAGGTATTATCAAGAGAATAGAAGAAAGACCTTGAAGACCTTTCAGAGATCTTTGAGGCTGCCTCTTCCATCACAGGCCCAGAGACCCAGGAGGACAGAATGATTTTGGGGAACAGGCTTGGGGCACACAGGCTTGCTGCCCAGGGCCACCTTGGCATGCAGTTCCCCCCACCTTGGCTGCTCCAGCTGTTCCAACCATGGCTATATTGGCCCCAGGTGCTGCTGGACCTGCTGCTTTAGAAGATACAAGTTGAAAGCCTTGGTGGCATCCATGTGATGTTATGTCTGCAGGCTTGAATAATGCAACAGCTGTGGAAGCTTGCAGCCACCATCCAGATTTCAAAGGATGCATGGAAAAGTGTGCAGGCCCAGGCAGATACTCACTGCAGAGGTGAAGTCACAGCAGAAAGCCCACACTAGAGCAATGCTAAGCAGAAATGCAGAGTCAGAGTTGCATCAGAGAACCCCACCAGGTCTGTACTAGTGGAGTCATGGGAGCAGGACTGCCACTGAGACCCAAGAACTGTAGAGCTACCAGCATGCAATACCAGCCTGAGAGAGCTGGAGCATGGACTGAGACCAGGAAAGTGTAGGAGCAGGACTGCCCAAGGACTTGGGAGCCCAACCCCTGCACCAGTGTGCAAAAGATGCCAGACATGGAGTAAAAAGAGACTGTTCTCCAGATTTAAGATTTAATGCCTGCCTTGCTGGATTTGGGGCTTATTTGGGAACTGTTACTCCTTCCTATTGGCTCATTTCTCCCCTTTAGAACAAGAAGTTCTGTCTTATGCCTGTACCACCATCGTATCTTGAAGTAGATTACTTGTTTTCATTTCACAGATGTGACTTTGGACTTTAGACTTTTGAGTTTGGACAGGGATAAGTTAAGACTTTGGGGACTATGAGGATGAAATAAATGTATTTGTATGTGAGAAGGATATAAGCTTTGGGGAACCAGCAGCAGAATTCAGTGGTCTGAATCCTTGTCCTCTACAAAGCTCATGCAGGAACTTGATTCCCAATGTGACAGTGTTATAAGGTGCAGCTTTTAGGAAGTGATTGGATCATGAGGAGTATGCCCTCATGAGTGGATTAATCCATTAATGGCTTAACGGTTTAATGGGTCATCATAGGTGTGGACTGGTGGCTTTATAAGGAGAAGAAGTGAGCACACTAACAAGTGTTCTTCCCTTCCTTACCATGTGATATCCTAGATCACCACAGGACTCTCAGGAAGAAGGCCCTCACCAGATGCACCCCCTGGACCTTGGGCTCTCCAGCCTCCAAAAATATAAGAAATAAAATTCCATTTCTTTATAAATTTCCTAGTTTCAGGTAATCTATTATAAGCAACAAAAAACTAATATAGCTACTTAAAAAGAAAAGGAGTTTTTCTTAAGCGTATTGAGAGGCTCACATAATTGATGTGAAAGCTGTAGTTATTAGCTAGAAAACTAGGCTGAAATCAAAAGATTTGGGAGGTTAGACCCTGTGCTAAGGCCATAAGAACAACCTGGTTGGGGGTCTTTGTTGCCACACTGGCTAAACTCCTACTACCACTGAGATGAATTCATACCGAAGTTACTTCTCTATATCATTGAACCAAGTTTCAAAGTCTCAGGCAAGAGCATCGAGTCAGTCAAATCTAATTCATTTGTCTGCATCTTTGCCACCGGGATTCAGAAAGAACATGAAACCCTGCCTCCCTCCAAGACTCACCCAATGGTGGATTCTGTGAACAAAGAGAATAGGTTCAGATGTTGTGCAGCAAATAAAACAGCAAAGGTCCACTGTATCTGTCTCTTGGGAACTTTCATTTTTATTCTGTTAGGAAAAATTGTCCAAGACTTGAACATGGAGCAATGAGATTACTGAGAACCCTTTTTATATAGTGCTAGTAATTATCTAGCAGGCCTGCCCAAGTGTCATCTCTTTTTTCTAGGGATTTGTACCTTTGTTTGCCTTGCCACTTGCTGTTGATTAGGATATTTTATAACTCTGTAGGGGTAGATATTAATTGTAGAAAACAAAATGATGTAAATGATTCTTGTTCCATAGCAATGCAAATGAATTAGTCCAGTGACACAAATAATTGCTATCTAAAAGAAGAGACAGCCCCAATGTTGTAGTTGTACTGTCTTACAGAATATGAGGGGTCATCAAAAAATTCATGAAAAGATTCATATTGTGTTTTAATTCTATTTTTCCTCAAACTTTTCGAGGTACCCTAATATTAATAACTTTTTAAATCTAAGTTATCAGTCTATTCAAACATGCTTTCTTTCAATGAATATAAACATTCCAGTTTCTCCAGTTCTCTTTGAACCAGCATACGTGTTTAGTAAGTTTTTGACATGTGTTCACTTTATTTTTGTATGATTCATGTTTTTAACTTTTCAAAACATACAATGGTAATGCTTTCTGCTCATATCAATAATCAGCTTCAAGAGATACTCTGATGTTTCTACTTTCTCCAGCTCATTTGTGGACAAAAAATAGAGAGAAAGAAATATGTTCTCATTAATACAATTAATACTAGAGAATATTTCTTTGAAAAAATCTAAGATAAAAACAATATCCAATATTCAGAAGCAGAATGGTATAATGGTTAAAAGTGCAAACTGTAGAACCAAAATGGCTGATATTTATTGACTACATGACCCTGGGCAAGTTACCCAATCTTTCTTTGCATCACTTCCCTGTTCTACAAATTTGTGATAATAATATTTATTGTGGTATGAAGATTAAGTGACTTGGTGCCTACAAAGAACTTAGATTAGTGCCCAAAACACAGCAAACACTATACAAATACAGTTAATATCACTGATGTTTGTACTTAAGGTTTGCAAAGTACAGATTTATAATCCTTTAATAGTCACCAGTGCCACTTTCCAAACACACAGCTTATCTGCCATCCCCACTATAGCAGTTTATATTTTCCAAAGAGAGATGCATTGATATTTCTCATCCCACTTGCTACTTTGGAATGTAAGCTTGTCAAACTCTTATCAAGAGGTGGTATATAATTACCCTATGACTGAACCTGGGCAGGCCTTAGTAGCTTTCTTGACAATAGAATGTGGCAGAAGTGACATTCTGAAGTTTCTGAGATTAGTTATTAAGAAGCCTTGCAATTTCTATCTGTATCTCTTGGTACACTTGCTGCTGGGAGGCTCTCTTTTGGAACCAGCTCTCACGCCCTGTGAAGCCAAGCCCCATGGAGAGGCTACATGTTACCTCTCTAGCCGATTGGCCTAGTTGAATTCCCAGCCAAAAGCCAGACACATGATTGAGTCATTTTGGATATCCACCCCAGTAGAGCCTTTGAATTGCTCCAGCCCTAGCTTATATCTGACTGAAACTGCATGAGAGATTCTAAGCAAGAGCCTTCCAGATGAACCCAGGAAACACAGAACGATGGTAGATGATAAAAAATTTTATTATAAGCCACTAGGCTTTGGGATGACTTGTTATGCAGCAACAAACAACTAAGACACACACCCTTTTGGTTTCCTTTCCATGGGTTCTAAGAACAAGGGCCATCTTGGTTTATCTGGCCTATAAGTTGCTCTACCTAAACAGTATGCTACAGGCAAAAGCAAACTACAATTCTAGCTATTTCAAACCATCAGTCCTCTTGGACATGATCTAGGGAGGCTATAAGTTCATATGGCTCATTTATAGTAATTTTCACCATAAATAAATATTTGAAAACAATGAGACATCTTTCAAGCACTTCCTGACATGAGCTCTCCCCTTTCTTTGGGAATTCTAAATTGCCTTTTCATCAAAGTGACCCTGGCTGCTACTGAGTTCCAATATTCTTAAAACACCACATGGATAAAACCTGGAAAATGTACCATGTAAAAATTGGAAATAGTTTTCTGCCCTTTTAGGAAAGTATAACTTGCTTTCCCTTTGTGGCAGATGAACCCTCAATTTAGAGCAAGGATGCTTTCAGTTATGAAAAAGTATTACAGAGACTCTTTTCTAAAAACATGGAGATTTGAGGCTACCACTCCAAGGAGCTGAGTACAATAATGTAAGTAAGCAGAATTACAGCTTTGTAGATTGTGCTATCCTTAAACCTGTAACTCTCAAACTTGAAACGACTTTTAAAAGAAACTTATTGGAAATCCTTAGCTCTGTCTTAAATTATTATTATTATAAAATTATTTTAAAATGTACAAACATAAAAGAAATATACGTTGAGTACCTACTATGCATCAGGCACTGTTCTAGGCATTGTTGACAGACTATGTCCCTGAACTCAGGGAGTTTATAATCTGGTGAAACTATAAGTGGACCAGATCATTTATTTATTTTGTACAGATGGTATTATTCAAGATACAAAAATCCAGACCTAAGGAAATGTACTAATGCTGCACTATTGTAATCTTTGTCTTTGAAAGGCTAAAGGGCACAATGCATGTGTGGATGGAGTGGAGATTTTCTGGATAAGATTAGATGTTCATGCTGCTAATTGTCCCAGAAAAGGGCTAAACCAGAGAGCAGGAAATAGGGATTCAGAAAGCAGGCCTGACAGGTAGGGCAAAGAGATATCCTCCCTGTTCTTAAGTCAGACCTGGACTGTGAGGCGAAAAGTTGCCCATACAGCCCATTCTGCATTGGGAACCACACACACAAGAATTTTAAAAATCTATAAAAATGTTTGAAAATTGAGGGAAAAAAAATCATTGGCTCTACATATGAAAACTGCTAAATCAATGTTAATAGATATTTAATTAAATGCCTACAAAATGTAACATTATGTCAACAGTATTCATTGTTAAAATCAGTATTCATTAAAATGTCACTACATTTGGAAATAATTAATGGTCCAGATTATCTCATTTTGCAAGAATTCTCAAGTATGCACAATGATTGCCAAGAAATCATTGCCAATTATAAATTAAATGAGTTGCCAAATAATTTCCAAAAGGAAACATAAAAATCCATTTATACAGTCAATATTAAATTAATATGGGATGTGGGTATGTGTCAATGTGTTTGATAGGAAGTGGAGTATGATCTCTAAAAGTTTGAGAACTTACAGGCAACAAAGGTCTTAAATGCTGAGCAAAGGTCTGGTTTCCCAGAGCCCTCTTGACAAGGGTAAGAACTTCTCTGCCCATATTGAAGCAGCCAGGCATTAAGTCAGGAGGGGTATTAGTAAGGGGCCACCAGGGACACTCTAAATTCATACAGTGCCTTTGTGTGATTTATAAAAAGGTGACTCTCGAGGTAGATGCATTCTTAGCCAGGCCATAGAACTTGATCAGTTAGTTGGGAGTGGATGAGATTTCAGCCCCTATATATCCCTTAGGCCCTTATTCAGGATACAACATGCACAGCACTCGGGGTAGCCATGAATAGTATTCCCTGGAAATGTCAAGTCTGTGTAGTAATTCTTGGCTACCCTGTGGTTCTGCTTCCTTGCTACAGTCCTGAAACCTTAGTCAAGTATTCATGGCCTGGTCACTGCTTTGCTGTAGGAAATGGAAGGAAAGGACATGTCCCACACTTGGGACAAAAAGAAGAGCAGTATTCCCTACTCTTAAGTCAGAATGGTATAAGTGAAGATAGTTGTGTGCAGTAGAGGTGGAACACAATAAGGGTCACTGGCAGCCTAAGTAGATTGGGGCAGAGCCTCAGAAGATAAAAAACCATTCCTGAGCATGAGACAGCATGCGCCATAGCCCTTGGAAATAACTGGAGACACGTGTGAGCAGAGTGTGTGATGATCACATGCTTGGAGCATGAGCACTATAAGGTGGGTACTTAAAATCCAAATTTATTTTGTAGTCACAGGCTAGTGATGCCAAGGTACAAGGGTGATAGCTTCTTTCCCTCATAGAGGCTCTAGTCTAACAAAAAATTCAAACAGAATAAGAGAGTGTTCAATAAGAAATAAAAATAAAAGTAAAAATTGCCTTCCCAACTTAAGCTCTAACATATCAACAATTATCCTAAATCTAAATAGACTAAAAGACACAAATCAAAAGACAGAGATTGGTTCAGTGGATGATAAAACACAGCCCACCTCTATGCTGTTTCCAAGAAATTCACTTAAAATTCAACAACATGTAGGTTGAAAGTAAAAGGAGGGAGAAAGATATACTCTGCAAACATTACTTTTTCAAAAGCAGAAGTGACTATATTAATATCCAATAAAGTACAATTCAGAAAAAAGAAAATGATTAGAGAAAAAGAGGGACATTACATAACAAAAGAAGGATCAACTCACCAGGTTGATATGTGATCATCAAACAATAGAACCCTAATATACATAAAACAAAAACTGATAGAGCTGAAAGAATAGACAAATCCACAGTTATACTAGGGACTTCAACACCCCCTCTCACCAACTGATAGAAGAACTAAACATAAAATCAACAAGGACACAGAAGATCTGAATAATACAATCGACCAACATGATCTAATTGACATATATAGAACACTACAGTCAACAACAGCAGAATACATATTTTTTTAAAATCACCCATGAAACATTCACTAAAATAGATTATAAACTGAGCCATAAAACAAACCTAAAAAATTTAAAAGTATTAAAATTATACATTGTGTTCTCGGACCATAATGGAATAAAACTAGAAATCAGTAACAGAAAGAAAACAAGACAATCTCTAAACATGTGGAAATTAAACAACACACTTCTATATAATCTATGGGTCAAAGAATAAGTCTTATAGAAAATTTTAAATTCTTAAAACTTAAATGAAAATATATCAAAATATGGAAGATGCAGCTGAAACACGGCTGAGGGAAAATTTTATTGTACTAAAATGTTCACATTAAGAATACAGAAAGGACTCAAATCAATCAAGAAACTGAAAAAAAAAATAGCAAATAAACCCAAGCAAATAGAAGGATGGAAGTAAAGATAATAGTAGAAATAAATGAAATTGAAAATAGGTAAACAATAGAGAAAAATCAATGCAAACAGCTGGTTCATTAAAAAAATCAATGAAACTGATAAAATTCTAGCAAGACTGACAAAAATAAAAAGAGAAAAGATACAAGTCACCATATCAAGTATGAAACAGGATACCACCACAGATCCTGCAGTCATTAAAATGTTAATAAGGGAATACTACAAAAAAACTTTATGCACATACGTTCAACAACTTAGAAGAAATGAACCACTTCCTCAAAAACTACAAGCTCTCAAAGCTTAACCAAGGTGAAATAGATAATAAATAGTCCTATTACCATTTTAAAAAATTGAATTTATTATCTAAAAGTTCTTGAAAAAGAATCTTTAGGCCTAGATGGTGTTACTGGAAAATTCTACTAAACAAACATTTAAAGAAAAATTAACACCAATTTTACACAATCTTTTCCAGAAAATAGAAGAGGAGGGAGTACTTCCCAACTCATTTGTGAAGCAAGTGTTATCTTGTTACCAAAACCAGACAGAGACAATATGAAAAGACTGAAACAGTGAATTTTTCAGGATTTTCTGATGGTTTTATCTACACCAAAATGCTTTTTGCTGTTTATCCAATAAAATATGTATATATTTTAAAAAATAATTTTGCCTTCCCAACTTAGATTCCAATCCCACTCTTCAGAGGAAACTATTTCTAAGAGAATGTAATAAGCATCCAATTTTTGGTTAAAGAGACAAGGAAAGAGATGTCTTCCCAAAATGCAACCATGTTTACCAAAACTGTCCTGTGAACAGCAAAAGCCCACAGAAGTAAGCAGTGAAATGTACATGGGGTGGGAATTCACAAAGTTAATTTCTTGTCTTTGATCAGAAATTCTCTTGGATTCACTAACCAATCACCCATGAATTCCTCCTTCAAGTCCAAATTTGCGAAATAACACTTCCTAAAGGAAATCCTCTGCATCAGTGGCAGATCACACTTTCTCTCCATTTGCTTGGGTTTGAGATTACCATAAATTATGCACGAGTGACAGAAGAAAAAGGAAACTTAAATCTCTACCATGGGGGATACTTCTAGAAGAGTCAACCTTGGGTCTCATATTATAGTTGCTCTAAAGATTCCTGTTTTAAAGGAATTTCCAGAAAACATCACTCTTGACTCGAGAGAGCGGGAAGCTAAAACTATTCCAGGAATATTGTCATCAGCCCTAATACTTCAGAGCAACTCTGGTAAGAACAATGCACAGCCTCTCCTAATAAGCCATTGTGCTGCTTTGCATCAGTACCTCAATAATGGACTCCAGCTCCTCACTTGGCTTCCATTAGTAAGAACAGCCATGGGCCCAGCTCACCCATGGGGCCAGGCACCCATCCTTTTCAAAGCATGATTGCTTTGAGCTCAGCCTAACAAGCATGTTTTCCTTGAAACTGCCTCTATGCAAAACGAGGTGAATTGATCTCTGAAGAATACATGCCAGAATGTTAGGCATTCTTCCAGAGGAATACAGAATTGGATTCTGAATCTGTACAGAAGCAATAAGCCTAAACGTTATGAAATAATTCTGTAATTTCAGTGTCACAAATCCATCATGTTACCTATTTCTTTCAACCTTTAACTAGTGGAAATCTGCCTTTCTCATTCCGGAAGTGACTTCGTGGATTCTAGTAAGAAGCATCATCTCTGAACAAAGGCTGCACAGGCCCACAAAGGCAGGCATTCAACCAGAAAAACTAAGTCCGTGCTGGAAGGGCCACGTCATCACCTACTGTAGTAGGAAAGTATGGAAAGGTACACAAAGGACACTTCATACGATGTTGCCTGGGTGCTTAGGGATTCCGTGATGGTTCTTTACCTTTCAAAAGAGGTGAAAGTGAATGTTCTACCCCTTTCTTTATGAAACCTGATGTAATATAAATGTTTTAAATGAATTTTGACCACAATTTCCCATATCCTGAGGGTGAGCCTTCTTTGAAAAAGAGCAGTCATACTTTCAATATTTTACTGACGCTCTTCATTAATCATTTAAAAACACCATCTGCCTCCTGTGCCAAGGGCTCAGGTCCTGAATTTAGAAGAAAAAGTACCACGAAAACCCCACAGAAACAAAAATTAAATTCTAGAAAAACATGAAGCCAGCAATAAGTTCTGTATACAGTAGAGTGAGGCCCAGGTGGTCGACTGGTTTAGACGAAAATGCCACTCATCGGCAGCACGGAAGTGCCTTCCAGAGCCCAGTCCAATGGAAAGCCACCGAGGTCACGAGGACATCCTGTCTGACAAGTGGTGGCAGTGCCAGCACAAAGGTTTTAAATGGTAGGACATCTGTCTCTGTTTTATCGCGGTGTGATGTGGTAGCTTGCAAACTTGCAGCATTTGGGGGTTGTCGTGGGAAGGCATGGGGGAGAGGACAGGGCATGGCTAGTTTTGCTTTTGCAATTAAAAAGTTGGAAGTATTATTATTTCCTACACAGTCATCATAACTGAGATAAGGACCATCTAATAACTGATGACCAAGGCTCCCAGAACCACAAAGTATACAATCGGGCCTTCTGAGGGGTGGGAAAAAAGGCAAGAGCAGAACCTCACGGGTTATTTTCCACCTTCATGGCCTCTCTCTTCCTTGTGAGCTCTCCAGGGACTCCGAACTGTGAAGTGGAGAATCTCTGGTGCTGGGGTGGCCTGTGCGGAAGATCTGTGTATATGTGACTTGCAAGGACCATCATGTCAAATCTCAAAGTGCCTTTCTCCATGGCTGGCAAATGGATACAACTCCAGATACTTCTCCAATCCAATCAATGTTTGGAACTTTCAGGGCAAGTTATCCTGCGAGTCACAGTATAGAAGAGTAAATCTGGTTGTTGTCTCTATATTGGTGCATTTAAAACCCTGGGAAGGATTAATACTAAAAATCTCTTTATTTTGTCCTGCATACTAAAGGGATAGGATTTCTTCACTTCAAATTTCTTAATGTGAAAAGCAGAGGCACTAATATTTCACATGCTGAAAACTTCAGTGGCCAATTTTAAATTTCAAATCAGGCTTTCCCTCATGGAGTTCTCACAGGAACTCCACCTCTCATAACCAACTCCAGTGTTGTTTTAGGGCCTGACTGCTTTTTTAGCCTAGATGGATTCTTTTGGAGGGCATAATGTTACTGCACATTCTTCTAAGGCGTTTTCTCCTACCTCCAGTTCCTCCCAGTCCATTAAGTCAGATCTTTTTCCTTGCTCTGCAAGGAAATTGTAAAACTGTAAATTTACCCAACTGGAAATCTCACCTCACTCACTTCACCTCCATTTGTGTCTGTACCCCATAGATCCATTTAGTAACTCTAAAAACTCATTCCTGATGTGCAGTCCCAAATTTCCCTGCCTTCCATCCATAAATGGGGCAGAAAATGTATTTCATGACTTACAAATCACTCCAGACTACAGGTGCCATGAAGCTCAATGGAACTGCATACACACTACAGCCACAGGCATGGGCAAACTAGTATGTGATTTTCCTGTCAACATAGAAAGGAAGGTTAAAAGTGCGTTCTAGGGCCGGCCCGGTGGCGCACTGCTACAGTGCGCCGCTAGGGAGCGCAGCGGCGCTCCCGCCCAGGGTTCGGATCCCACATACAGACCGGTTCCCGCTCACTGGCTGAGCGAGGTGCGGGTGCAGCACTGAGGGTTGCGATCCCATTGCCGGTCCCGGTCCAGTACAGGCGCAACACTGAGGGTTGCGATCCGTTGCCAGACACGAAAAAAGACAAAAAGGAAAAAAAAAAAAAAGTGTGTTCTACACACATAGAATTGGCTACAAATTGTTTTCCTGAAGTTATAGGTTGTCCCTTTATAAAACTGTCGTATATTTTTTTAAATGTAGAGTTATATTTTTCTAGATAAGAGTATCTTAGCTTCACAGTGTGTTATCATAAGTAATTTCACTTTACATAGCATGTGTTATCTGGTGGCTTTATAATCCCTTTTCTAATCCCTGTCTATCCCTGGATCTCCATGCACAATTGCACACAGGAGTGGGAAAATATATTTGTGAAGCAACATCAAAGAAATATACTTAAGACTTCCATAACATGTAGCACTACACGTACTCTTAACCACTTTTTTACTGTCAGGAAGCAAAACACCATGAACAATGACTTAGCATGAGGGTTAAATTTTTCTCAAATTTTCAAAAGAAAATGTAATCATCAAGGTCAAACTCAGGTAATAATTCCTGGGCTAAAACTGGATAGTGAACGCAGACTATTTACTTCTTCTCTGAAGCTAATTATGTATGCTAAATAATATGGACTAGTCTTTATTGAGCACTTACTATGTGCTAGGCATTTGCACTGTATACACATGTCATACATAACTCACCAACCCTACAAAGAAGTTACTATTGGACTCATCTGATGGATGACACAACAGGCATCATCCTGCTAAGGTCTTTCAGTTAGCATGGGAGAAAGCCAGAATTCACACCCAGGTCTGTCTGTTGCCAAGGTCTGTGCTTTTCCTCTCTGCCACAGTTAAAAGATATCTTTTATTTGGAAAATTAGACAAGCATAGTTGGCTATAACCTTTCCACCATGGAACCAGTTACTCAGCTTTAAAAAACAGCCTAAGTAAAAAATAGTCTTTTTTTTAAATATGGAAATTAAGACAAAAAAGGGCTCCAGAGAAACAAATCTAACATGATCTGAAATATGGAAAGAACTTTGCGATACCATGAAAGCAGATTTAATACAGTCACTGTCATGTTGTCCCCAGGATCTCTAATGAAGTCCCTCAGAAGGTGGTACTAACCTAGGCACTAAGCAATTGGTATGAATTAGTCACAGAAGCCATGTGTTAAATTTATGCCACCAGGAAAAGTATCTCCCACAACTTGCCTTCCCTTAAAATTGAAGGAGGAAAATTATGAAAAGTACAATGGAGTTCAGAAGGCAAAGCAATCTAAGTAAAACCAGTATACCTGGTAATCTTTGATAGGTCATCCATGTATTAGAAAGCAGTAAGAGTAACAAACGTTTATCACAATTACCCTGCAGTTATCAAGGACAGTTTAACCACACCCATCACTCACAGTATAACCAGTAAAACATTCTATAGAAATGTAATCAGAATGACTAATTTTTGTGAATCAATTACATTTACCCAAATGATTGTAAGTAGTTTAAATGTTTTGATGGTTAAAAAATTAAGCCTCAGTGACCTGGAGTATTACACTGCATGAAATATCTCTCTGATGATGCCAGATACCGCAGTTGAACCTACATGGTGGCTATGGCCTTACACTGACTCCCAGCTAAGCAACATTCTCCTCTTCTCAATGCCAGCTGATCCAGCCCCTCACTGTGCAGCTCCCCTCAAAGCAGTTTCCCTGACAATGAAATGAGGCAGTAGTGGAGAAATCGCTATTTTAAAAACACCCAACAAAACAAAAATGTGACTTACAAAAAAGAAACTGAGGTTTGGAAAACAGGGAAGAGAATTCTCAAAGGCCTGACCTCATCTTACTGCATAACTTCCCAGATCCTGAAAACATGCCCAGACTCCTCCGAGTGACAGAATATGAATCAATTAATAGTAAAGGGGTGAACCTAAGAAAAATCACACTTCTTCCTTCTTTTTTATGCTTGTTTCTTTAACTTTCATTTCTTTTTCTACTTTCTCCTTTACAGTAACCTTTATCCACACCACCAGATTGATGGGCTCATCTGGTTCATTTTTTTTTTTTTTTCCTTTTTCCGTGTCCGGCAACGGATCGCAACCCTCAGTGTCGCCCCCGTACCGGACCGGGACCGGCAACGGGATCGCAGCCCCCGGCGCTGCTCCCGCGCCTTGCTCAGCCAGCGAGCGGGAACCGGCCTGTATGTGGGATCCGAACCCTTGGCAGGAGCGCCGCCGCGCTTCCCAAGCGGCGCACTATAGCAGTGCGCCACCGGGCCGGCCCCTCATTTGGTTCATTTTAATTCACGCTTTGGGCTTGGACTCTATTTAGATTTCCCATTTCATTCACCATTCTAGACCACTGGGACTGGAACAAAAAGGCCTCTTTGGGTGTGTTCTGTAAATGTTATGACTACAGTATCCTGCAAATAATATATAAACTGAACTATTCAAGATGATGTGCTTTGTATATTGGTAAAATGCATTTCTGGAAAAAATGAACTTTTAAGCATTCAACTATCATACATATTAGCATTGGAAAATAATGAAAAGAAAAGCCAGAAATCTTGAAGATGCTGGTAGAATTCAGAGGGTTGGGTTTTGAATTTCTGCTCCATCATTTACTAGCTTATAACCTTGAACAAGTTGCATCATTTCCAGAAACCAAATTTTCCTCGTCTGTTAATTAGAAATAAAATGGGCTTCTGTTGGGAAAATAGAATAGTGTGGTCAGGGCCCTCGACTCGGTCCAGTTGGATGTGGTTCAGCATCCTTTGTAAACAAATTGTGTGTGTGTGTGTGTGTGTGTGTGTGTGTAGTTATTGTGCATGCACACCAATGTGTCTTTTTAGTTTTGTTGCTATTCTTGTGTTCTTCTTCACAGAGAGACAGAGACACAAAGAGAGAGAGAGAGAGAGAGAGAGAGAGAGAGTGTTTTAGTGAAGCAGGCAGGCGGGCGTTGGCCTTGGGTGTCCGCCCTGCACAGGCATGCTTTCCAACCTATGGCTGCCAAGGACCTTTTGGCCGGTTACCTAACTCATAGACCTGCATGAAGAGGTCTGGTGACCCAGCCTGGCATGTGTGGGGTATGGTGACCCAGCCTGGCATATGAAGGGTTTGTAACCCAGTCTGCAAATGGGCTTGAGGGAGCTGGGAGCTCCAGACCCAGCTCTAGCTCAACAATCAGCCCAGTCAGTGCAGGATTACCAGCAGTTAAAAGAGCCCGACAACTGGTGTGGTCACCTAGCTTTACAGTTGGTGTCACAAACAGGATTAAGAGCCAGACAATTGGTGTTGTGAGGATTCCAGGCCTCAGCCTAGCCAGACAGCTTTCTTCCTCAAAGCATTGTTACAAGGATTAAAATGATGTATGCTTATTACATATCTTGGCACTTTGTGAGTGTTCAGTAAATATTAGTTGTAATATTTTCATTAAATGTAATAATGTCCTTCCCTGGTCAGTTTTGTATATGTGGATAGGCTATTTACTATGTTTGGATCAATGGAAAAATAGAAAAATCTTGGTAAACAAACTTTCATGTTTTATCTATAACTTTCTTGTATGTGCTCAGCCCTCAGGTTTCTCTTAAGTAATCTAACAGAAGCTCCAAAGTCTTCATTACCTCAGGAAGCATTTACTGTGGCCCTGAAGTGTGTAAAGAAGAAAAAAAAGATTCAAGAGCTTGACGACCAACAACCCAAATGACCATAGTGAAGTCCTCAGAATTTCTGGCCAGCTTTACATATTCAAATTATTTAGCCAATCTGGCCATGTGGTGATTCAATATAACAAAAAATCCTAAATCAGCCACGACACAGCATTATAGATTCAGTCAGAAGCATCAGGTACAGGAACGTCATCCAGAAATCCAACAGACCATAGCCACCAGGTGGAAAAGATCAAATCCAAATATCACCCCTTTGAAAAAACAACACAAAGAAATATGAATTTGATTTCCCAACAGAATTAAATGAGTGAAAGTGATACATTAATTATAGCATAAAAATACTTCTGTAGTAAATTTATAAATAATTATAAAATTAATAATCAAAATTTTTAATTTTTCATTTCTACAGAGTAAGACTCTCCACCCCTGTACTGCAGGTTTTTATATTTGATAAATAGTCATAATTTATTTTTACCAGGTACATGGAACTTCGCTTGATCATGTCAGCTATAGAATAAACTGCTGATAATTCTGATCAATGAATTATGATTTATATACAACTTTTTTATAGTTAAAGTCAGAAATGATTAGAAGTGTTATCAGGTAAGTTGAAGATAATGTATTTCTATCCATGCAACTTGTTTCAAACTGACATAAATGTAACGTATCAAACCTCATAAACAGAAGCCTTAAGAACAGAGTAGGTAATGGAAGGAGCTTCTCAGGCAGCAAAAAAACAACTGAATTTTGGTTCTTCCCCCCCCAAATATTTTTTTAAATTCTCATGTAAATAGTGTCATTGCAAAGTACTATACATGCAAAATGAAACAAGTAGGCACTGCTGGCTCCTGGCCACAGCAGACGGAAGGAAACCAATGAAGCAACGCGCATACTCACACACGTGTGGACTCAATCAATATTATCTGATGTTGACAAAGTACTCAGTTTCACTGGGAATCTCAGATGATAGGTGATGTGAACTAAAATATTAACAATTTTATAAACACTGACAAGGTGAATGTGCTCTTGCCACTCAGTTATGTAAGCACATTCATGTGCACCTGCACAATCATCTAAAACTTCCTAATTTCATGACTTTTTCCTACACAGAAGGGCTTTCAGAAGCATGCCCCAAAATGCACACAAAATATTTTGCAATAACCATCCAACAACGTCCAGGATTCATAAAACGATGTTGTAAAGGTGCCCTCAATAATAGGTTTTCAATCTGACACTCAGAAGATCTGTGAATCTTATTCAGACTGCAGCAGCCCTATGTTTGGTCACCTCTGCTAGAGACAGACTCTTTGCTCTCTGCTGGGCAATTTGCAGGAGGACTCAGTCGTGTTCCCTCTGCCCCAGGGAATCTATTACTCTGTTTTTAACATTTCCAATATAGGCAGGCCAGCAGGATTCCTCCTGGAAGGTGGCATTCAGATTATTCATGGGGCACAGAATGACATAGGACATCTGAGTCAAAGGGAAAGGAACTTAGAATGTCCTCCTCCTCACCTTGCCCATTAAAATATATTGTCACTGACTAGCTGTGTGTTCTCGTGCCAGTCACCTGATCTCTTCGGACTTCAGTTTCCTTATCTGTAGAAGGACAGAATTGAAACTCTAGGGTATCTTCCAGCTCAAACATTCTATGAAGAGCAGATGGGGAATATTCCACATCCATAGAACTTATGTAAAACTATCTGGGAAGAAGAGTCTATGAGGTAAAAGGCACTTAAAATGCACAGAAAAAAACCAGTTGCCTTATAAAAATGGAAGTCAATAGAGAGAGAAAAAAAAATCTAAATCCCAAACATAATATACAAAACACTGGGTGGTAAGAATTACTGGTCTGAATTTGTCATTCCCCTGTAGTGATATTATATATCCTTGTCATAAGCTGATATTATGCTAATTGTTCTTTCCCACCCCTTGATCTTGGACTTGGTCATGTGTCTAGCTTGGGCCAATGAGATATTACTAAAAGCAATACAAAGTAGAGACTTAAAATGTGTATTTGGGTTGCTCTCCTGAGCTCCTGCTATTGCCAGAGGGAAAATATACCACAGGTAGTCACTGCCTGTCAGCCTGAACCCCAGAAAAGACCATGGAGCATCCTGAACCAGGCCTGCAGCCTAAAGTCAAGCCCAGCTGAGCCCAGGTGAACACCAAACAGCCTACAGACCCATGAGCAAGAAAAGTATTTTTGTTGTAAGTCACTGAGATTGTAAGGTTTTTACATAGCGTTATTACAACAAAAGCTGACTGACAGACTTTGGTAACATATGAAAAATGGAGAAAATGCCTAGAGGACCCAAGAAGATAAACACTTAACTATTTATATAGGTATCATAGAGCCTAAAATGAAGTGTACTCAACATGTTCAGAAGTGTGTCAAAGCAACAGTGACATCGATTTGGATATCATGCACAAATTACAATGGGACCCTCTACACCCAATTTTTTTTTTTTTCCTTTTTTTTGTCTTTTTTCGTGACTGGTAACGGGATCACAACCCTCGGTGTTGCGCCTGCACCACGCTCAACCAGCGAGTGGACCGGTCTTGGCAACGGGATCACAACCCTCGGTGTTGCGCCTGCACCACGCTCAACCAGCGAGTGGACCGGTCTCTATATGGGATCTGAACCCTCGGCGGGAGCGCCACCGCACTCCCAAGCGCCGCACTCTACCGAGTGCACCACCGGGCTGGCCCTCTACACCCAATTTTAAATTACCGTTATTAATGACCACAACCAGCTTGATGACAAAATTAGGCCTTTATCGTCTACACCAAATTTTAAATTACCGTTATTAATGACCACAACCAGCTTGATGACAAAATTAGGCCTTTATCGGGTAGGAGGTAAAATTATGAAAAAATCTAAAGAATACTGAAACTTCATTTAGAACATTTGTTTTCACAAACTACCACATACTATCTTTTCACATTATCTCAGTCAGGGCATGCTGCAGATGTACGTCATAGGCCACTATGGTGTCAAGCAGGCCCCTGCTGAAGAGACAATATTTCAAATTCCCCTAGGATCCATAAGCCACTAAATGTAAACAAATCAACTTTTTAGGAAATGTGCACATATCTGTCCTGTAATTAAATGGTATCATTACCATGTTGACATCTGATTTTTATGCTGCTTTGTCTATTGGAGATAGGATCAGGTCCTGCTCAGCCAACTTTAGGACTTTTATAGTAAATGGAGCAAAGTCTTAGTGCTCTTTAACAGGCTAGGCAGAGAGAACCAGCAGATACACTAGGCAGAGAGTATTAACTCCAAAAGCTCAGTCAATATCAGAGCACCATTCACACTACTAAGAATGAAGTATCTGTTATTTTATACCACTTGATAATTGATTATGTAGCCAATTAAAACAAAGTTTGTACAAGTTTGTGATAATCTATCCATTTTTTTATGCTATAAGGTTAAATGAAAAAGACAGAATACAAAGTGGCATCTATAGTCAAATCACAACAATGTAAAAAGAAAAGAAAGGCTCTGGAAGACCAGGTATGGAATATCCTCAGAATTGTTTTCTGGTTTGTTTTTTTAATTTTCTTTTTTATTATTTTATAATTAAAAAAAATATTATTATATGTTTACATTCTAAGATGTTGTGGAGCAGTTGAGGAGAGGGAGGGGGGAAGAGGTGAAAGGGAAAGGATGGGGGAGGGGGAGGGGGCTAGGGACTGGCCCACGGCTGGCTCCTTCACTGGCCTAGTTGCAAAGTGTGTGGGGGGCATTGCTGAGGCCTGCTGGCCCCCCTCCATTTTGGCTTGGAAGCCTGGGGGGCTTCTGGTGGCAGCTTGGTCATTGCTGGGCTGGATGTGGATGTGGGGTGGGGGACTGGCTGAGGCCCTTGGCCCGCCCTCCTCCCTGGCTTGGGAGCCTGGGGGACTTCCAGTCCTTCCAGGTGTTACAGGTGTTCTTTGGTGATGTTAGACCTTTACTGGTTAATATCAGAACTTTGTCTCTGATCTGTGGGTGTTTTGTTTTTTCTTTCAGCTCTGTGTTGGATTATTAACTACCCCCATCACTTAAACTCTGCACTGGAACTAACTTGTTGTCCTTTGCTTCCTTCTAAAATGGGGAAACTTCCTGTGGGGACCAGAACTTGAACTCTGTGGTTGAGCTAATTTGCTGCTTTGCTGCTGATCCACTGGGGAAGGCTTTTTGTGCAGCTCAGGTTTTAATGGTTGACTTTATAAGTACTTCTGGGTCTAATGAGGTCTGATGCACCTGGGTTGTGTGGAAACTGGTCTGGATCTAAGCCTTTTCAGCAAACCGCACCTCCTGCTGTTCTATATTCCTAACCTGTCTCCACAGAGTGGTCCTGTGCTGAC
Organism: Galeopterus variegatus; assembly: GCF_000696425.1. Taxonomy (NCBI): domain Eukaryota; kingdom Metazoa; phylum Chordata; class Mammalia; order Dermoptera; family Cynocephalidae; genus Galeopterus; species Galeopterus variegatus. Next base: position 76,934 of record NW_007729868.1, read on the forward strand.
TGGGGAGCCAATTATCTGTCCATGCTATGGCCCAGTGTTCCCCCAGTGGGCCTGTCTCCACACCCTCCACCCTCCAAACACTTCCCATGGGACAGGCTGTGTGCCAGTCCCTTGCCATGACTCACCAGCCTATGAGTGGCTCCTTTTTTCAGTTGTCTGTGGCCCCTCATCCTATGTGGATCCGCAGGAACCATGTTTGTGGTCTTGCTGGCCTGGGGGCTACCAAGGCCCTCTTTTCCCCTGCAGCCTGCAAGCAACTTCATATGAAGGGCACAGCTGTGGCTTTGCCAGCTCTTATTCCACGTGCTCACCAGGGCCAGCCTTGAAATGGCCAGGACTTGAAATGGTCGGAGGAGTCTCTTCATCCTCTCATCACAGCTTCTCCTGCCTTTGTGAATGGTGTAGGTCTCTCCTCCTCTTCACCTAAGCTCTTGCAGCCCCAACTTGGCAATTTTTGCTTTTTAACAGTTGTATATTGGTTGACTGTGAGAGAGGGTGACACTGGGGACTGTCTATTCCACCATCTACATTGGAAGTATATTCTTAGAATTGTTAACACATTGTTTTTGAGTGGTAGAGAACTTGGGTGATTAAATATTTTTATTTCTATTTTTCTGCAGTTTCCATATTTTTCATACGGAGTATGCATTACTTAAATAAAATACCCTTTAAAATTACTTTTCCTAAATTGACAGCTTTGTTATTCCAAGATGTAGTTTTCATTTTTGGTGTACTTTGCTCTGTCTTTTTTCACATCCTTACCAAAACAAGGGGAAAGCAAATTAATATTGCAATAGAGTTTATGTATTCATATCTGATCTTCAAAAGTTTTATTAATTAGCAACAACACAGGTGTTTGATCCCACAGCTAAAATTACAGCTGCATTTTTTTTAAAGCTTAATGCTAACCAGAAAAATGAAATGGCATAATCTCTACAAGAGTTGACAGTACCTTACAGCACAGTCATTAAAAATGAAGGTACCACTTTGTTATTGCAAAACCAGGGAAAATTTGACATTTAAAGGACATGAAAATATTGTGTCCCAATGACACACCAATAATATCTCCAAATTTATAACTATTTTCAACAGAATAGACTAACCTAATACAAAAAATATTTAAATAAGTTATAAATATTATAATCTCAAAAGAATAAAGAATTAGCATGCTCTCTGTCCCAGGGAGTTTCAAAGACTTTAATAGAATAGCATGATTTCTATTTCTTCAAAGACAAGTAGCAAACAAATACAGAATGATTTTCCTAAGGCCACACAGAGTAAAATATAACTGTGCTAGACACTTACTGATTTAAGAATGTTTCCTGAGTGTACCATTAGAAGCTTGAAAATATCTTACCACTGGGCTGTGTAGAGAAAAACTTTTTTTTTCAATCAAATTTCCATATTGCAAAAGTAATTTTGTCTAAATTTAGCATTTTCATTTCCAAAGCAAACATTTGAAAAAAATAAAACTACTTCCCACTTTGCTATGTGGGGAATTGCTGCTAATAACTATTGTTAAACAGTTTGCAAAAAAATATGACATGCTATTTCATTGCCTGATAATAATAAGCTTAGCAAAACAAAGCATAAATAAATAACTCTAGGCTCTTATTTTTTAGCTTCAGAAAATTACACGTGCTTTTAATAGTTGATAATTTTGTGCATTTGAAATCTAGAAACATTCATTAAAAATTAACAGTCTTATATTATAAATAATATAAGCATACATTTAAAAGCATGGAAGGCAGATTATTGGCACTTTGTAAAATTAACAATGGAAGACTACTAGGTCTCACTTCAAAGATTTACCTAAATTTCTAGGAAGGCTCAGGAACAATTTTGGGAGTTTGCTTAATGTATAAATTTTCTTATGATTTGTAAAGATCAAGAAATAGCAACAACAACTTCCTATCTATTCTAAAACACACATGCACACACACCAGTTATAGCATAGCTACTAAGGCCACCCATGAATTGAATTTTTTTTTTTTAAAGCAAGGTGTCCACTATATTTTGTTCCTACCTCATGAAGAGAGAATACCCTAAGCTGCCCCCCAGGTTGTCTTCCCTGGGGCGGAGAAGCAGAAGCCTCAGGAGGATTTATGGAAAGAACAATGAACTGTGGAGGAGACTCCCGTGAGTGATATCGTGTGTAGTTGATTCACACGAAAGGGAAATGCTGACGTTGCAAGTCTTAACATTACAAAGGGGACCAAACAATAGAACGCCTAACAGTTTGGGGGCTTTAGTAGAGAGAAACAGCTTTTCTCCAGCCACGAACTTTTCCAAGGCACATCCTCTGCCTGTTTTACTCACTCTACCTGTAAGGAAGAGGAGGACAGCTGGGATTAGTACATCTGGGGTGAACGGGAAGGGCGAGCTTCACTTAGCTGTGCTCTTCTTCCTCTTGAGAAGGCGCCAGTTCAAGCACGAGTCCTCCCTGCTCCTCCACACCTGAAGCCTCCCCTGATCGGACACTTCCTGGGGGGGACATCCGCCCTAGCTTGGTGTTCCCCGGGGCAGGCTGGGCAGCTCTACCCAATTCCAGGCTTCTGCTATTAACGACGACGTGGCCAGCAGAGCCACAGCCTTCAAAGGTGTCACCTTCCTCCTGCTTCTGGCATAAAACAGGTGATACTTGGCCTCATCTTTATGCTTTGTTTTTTTTTAAATCTCAACTTGATCAGAGTACGAGTTTTAGGGTGGTTTTGTTCTGACAGCGATGTAGCAAAACACTGCACTTACTCTCAGAAAAATAACTTTCATTCATCTCTGATCAATTAGAAAAAACTCCAAGCCAAATCTACCGCCTTATTTATAAGAAAGCCCTCAATCATCACATAAGGCAGTGAGTCCACACTTGAATAACTTCCTTACCGACATCACAATTCCGGCCACGTCACTCTACCACTTATACTATTCTTTATTCATGATTTTCTTTTAAAAGGCTCATTGTTGTTTTACTTTAAAGCAGTTTTCCAAAAGAAACCTACATCACCATTGTGAAGGAAAAATGAGAAATGAGTACCACTTGTCAAAGATTAACACCGAAAATGCACATAGCACTTAGCATATGCCAGGCATCATTGTAAGTGCTTTGTAAATATTAACTCCTTTACTTCTCACAACAATCCTATGAGTACTATGATTGCTATCATTTTACGGATAAGAAAACTGAGGCACAGAGGGATTAGGGCATTTGGTCAAAGCCAGGCAACTGGTGAGGGACTGGAATCTGCCCCATGTGTCCTGGTTCCACAGTCGGCTCTGACCCACTGCAAATATAGAAAGTGACCATAACGACAAAAGCAATAAAAAGAAATGAATGCTATCACATCATAAAAATGAAATGAAATGCAAAGCATCATAACCAGTTGATTAACAAAAATTCACACCTGAAAAGCCTATTTGTCTTTGTGTAAGCAATAACTGTTAACAATAATTTGATGCTAAAATTTAAATTCTAAAAATTAAAATAAAATACAAAGAAGAATAATCAGTTGATTTATAAAAATCTCCTCCTGGAAATTCTCCCTCATGTAAGAAATAACTGTTGATGATAAGTCAATAACAAAGGCTTCATTTTAAGACTAATTAGAAAGAAATGCCCTGAAGGGAAAGGATTTTAATCCATTTTTGCTCCTCTTTTTCTATGTTCTAAGCAGAAATCTGCAGGAGGTTGAATAGCCCTGAACCGCTCTAAGTTTCCATAATGGCACTTTTCTCCACCACATTCTTCAATGTCTTTATGGGTAGTGATTTTCTGGCAACCTAAGTGGCCAGCAGAGCCAAAGCCCTCCCCCACATCCTACCCCTCTCCTTCTGCACAAGAGCCTGCCTTCAAGAGATTCACGAGGTTGGCAGGAAGTGAAGTACAGTCTTGGTTCTACCAGTTTAGTTTCACCTAAGCAATAATAGTGTATCCGTGAAAGCAAGGATTTGATGGGCTATTCTTTCCATAAAGTATGCATGTAAGCAAGAAAAAGTTGTGACCCTTTCCCCCATTTCCTTTGCCTCCTGGTCACATAGCTAGTACATGTTTCCCAGCCTCTCTTGCAGTTATGTGGGGTCATGGCATGGGACTGACTTCTGGCCCACAGAATGTAAATAGAAGTGATTCATGGCACTTTTAGTCCTGGCCTCTAAACTCCCAAGAGATCCTACTGTCCTCTCTGCAAGAAGCAGACTCAAGGGGCCGGCCCGGTGGCACACTGGATAGTGCACCGCTTGGGAAGCGTGGCGGCGCTCCCACCCGAGGGTTCGGATCCCACATGCGGACCGGTTCCCGCTCACTGGCTGAGCAAGGCGCGGGAGCAACACCGAGGGTTGCGATCCCGTTGCCGGTCCCCGGCCCGGTGCGGGGGCAACACTGAGGGTTGCGAT